>NC_047159.1:11603817-11903817 GCF_009819705.1 Hippoglossus hippoglossus | reverse complement strand
AAGTGAGAGAGGGACACATTTATTTTCTGTGTATTTGTCTTTCTCTCCTGTTCTCTCCTTGTATTCTCACTTTCTTGTCTTTATACCAAGTGCAAACGTTGGATTTTACACTATTGCACTGCATCATTATCCAATCGGTGGCCTTGTTTTACATCCCTGTTATTGTCTCTGTGTTTGTCTTCTCTCTTCCGTCTATTTTCAGAGCTGTGTGCTGCCTGATAATGAGAAGGCTTGTTTGCTGGTATTAAGCGATAATGAGGAGCAAAACAAAAAAAAAATTCAGCCCCCTTACTGTTTACATATGTAAAGTAACCTCATGTGTATTGTAACTCCAAAGAGAACTTATTATGCGTCTCATGACTGTGTTGGTTTTGTTTGAACATTGAACAAATGGCCCATTAACATAGCTGAGTGCTGTCCAGCATCTCTCTCCAACACATAACAGATGGTCTATAATTTAGCAGTGTGATATTCTTTGGATCAAGTTCAATCCTCACACGCTACACAATCCATGCATATGCATTCACACGCACACACAATGACAAAGACACCAATCAGCCCACTCGCTCAAAATTGTCTTTCTCTCTCACACACACACACACACACACACACACACACACACACACACACACACACACACACACTCTTACATCAAGGTTTAAATGTGTACAGTTGTGTCCACCAGCCAATGACTGATCTCTGTGTGAAACTGCCAAGTGGTTTCTCAGTGACCACAGAATGTCAGAGTTGGTATGAGTTGTCTCAACAGAAACATATGGACCGTGTCTTCTGGAGCTGGCATGGTTTGAGCAAACATGGCTTTTTTTCGCAGCCATGACGGCCATGTTCGATCATAGACTGCATATAAAGATTGGCCTGGAACTAACCACCATATACACTCCTGTAACTTTCACCATTTATTTTTTATTTTTATTGCAGTGATGACGGTAATGAGCTCAATCATGCCGTCAATCTTTCAATACAGCCGTCAATCTTTCAATACAGATCTTTATATTCAGTCTGAGTTCAATGGACACAATCCACACTGTGGATAATATATGCTAATGTTCTTTTAGCATTAATATCATTAAACAAATTTTACAAGAATGAATAACCTGCTACCCCTCGAGAGCTCAGCTGCGCAATTAAATTTAAGATATTTTCCAATCCTAGTCATCTTCCATGTAATGTGGGTATTAGTTAATGAGCACTATGCTTGAAAAGCTGCATGCATCACAAAACACTGGTGAGCACAATTAAAGATTCAAGTGGTGTTATACTGTATCTCATTATTTTTTAACGACATGAAGATGTCACTATTTCCTGGATGCAGACCTGGACAAAACAATAATGATGAATAAACATTGGCTGTTTTCCAATGTTTTCAACCTGAATTAGTGTTTTGTCCAGGTCTGCCCCGTCTACCTCTTGTTCTTCGGCAGGTGAAGCTCACTGACGCTGCGGCGCTTCTTCTTTTTCCTCAGGAACAGTGGTGAAGCTTGAATCACTGGAGTGATGAGCAGGGCGTCCAATAGGGACTGAGACGCTGCTTTCTCAGGAGGCCTAACACTGCTCTGACAGGATGTTCTGACCAGAAAAAAGGCAGAAGACGATGGAACCAAGATGCCATTTGTGAGAAATAAAAACAACACAAAAAATGAGAAAAGAAAGGTAAATCGAAAGACTAGAGGAAGAGGTTGGAGTACACTTAATGTCTGGGTTCACCTCAATTACCTTGACTGCACTGGACTACGACATTTTGGGTGTGTCTGTCTCATCAGCTGTTTGGGGGCACTGGGAGTGAGGGGAGGTGGAGAGGGGGCTGCTCTGGGCAAGAAGTCCAGAGGACATGACAGGAGCTCTCTCCTGTTTGCACACACACACACACACACACACACACACACACACACACACACACACACACACACACACACACACACACACACACACACACACACACACACACACACACACACACACACACACACCAAAGACTAAATGCAAATGACAAATCTAACAAGCTGAACCAAGCCATGTATCAGCAGTGTGAGGTGTGTGCAGGGTGGGGTTACACAGTAAAGTTGTAGACTTCCATAGTTTTCCACAACATAACCATTTGTGTCTATCTCTATAGTGGGATTAGTTTCAATACTGCAATCGCCAACAACACAGCCTTACAATCACAAACACACCACAACATCCCTTTGCACTCGGAGCTTCTCTCTGAGCGCTCTTCAGTCTTCACTCTCGGTGTTTGACTTCGAAATTCACTAAGCCTCATGAGGATTGAACTCTTATTAGCCTACGATCTTGCGAGCAGTCTTCTAACACTATGAGCTATTTGGTCCGACAGCTGACCCTCATTTCCTAAAGCTGTCGTATGTTTATTTTGGTTGTTGGACTTTACAAACTCACTGCAGATCCTGAGGATTGAGACCTCAAGATTCCACTCCTGTCTGCCAAGAACAGAAATCGGAGGATTCAGTGGGCACAGGCTCATCCGAACTGGACAGATGTGGAGTGGAAAATGCTTAATGTAGCCTGGTCTGAATTTCTGCTGAGGCATACAGATGGTTGGGTCAGAATTTAGCAAACAGCATGAACCCAACCTGCCTTTGGCCAGTTTTCCAGTTTGGCAGTGCAGTGGTGAGGGTAACGTTTATTTAACTGCCAGTCAATCATTGTTTAAAAATCCACAGTCTATCTGAGTATTGTTGATGACCATGTGCATCCCTGAACGGCCATATTTACATCTGCTAATGGCTACTCCCAGCAGGATAAAGCATGATGCTGCAATATCTTGTGGAGTCAATGCTAGAAAGATAATATAAATGCATACACACACATTCACACACATATGTATACGTCCATGTACAATAACACAGAAGCATGAGAAAGTTAGTGCAATAAAAATGCGGCGTGGTATTTTCCTAACAATATTGGAAGGAAGGTGAAGTGTCTTGCAGTTTAACTTTGTACCTGAGAGGTTTGGTAGAGAGAAGATGATGACGAGCTGATAAATGAGACAGATGAGTACTGACTTGGACTGGGGAGCTGAGAAGAAAGAGAGGAAAAGCTGCACAGACTGGAGAGAGAGTTACAGTCAATGAAGTGTCCCCTGTTCAGATTTTTTTTGACTTCATGTGAATCAAGTATTAGAAATACGGTGCTGCACCTGTGTTGAGTTGAAAGGTGAAACGGAGGTTGCATGGCCCTCAGAGACACAGTAGCCGGATTGTGTAACTTATGGATGATATCATCACGGCCATTCAAACCGTTAATGGACTCAAACTTTTCCCAATCTGTGCTGCCCTCTAGTGGTTTCTCATGAGAACTGCTAGACCAAAAAAAAAAAATGACAGAAACATTACAAACACAATTGACCTTTCAGCAGTGAAAGTTTAGTGGAGCTGTGAGAGTTACATCTGAGGTGGACGCTCTATAGACAGAGACTGGATCAGAGCAGGTGCCTAGTTGTTTGGATTTGAGATGGTCCAGAACTGCTCCCACATGAGGAGTATACTCCCAGTGTGTGGGTCAGTAATACGCTACAAACAGGCAAAAAGGATGCTGGAGTCTGGTTACAAACAGGACTTAGTCCTAGAAAAGGATATGGACATGTTGGCTGGTAGAAACACAGCATTAGTAGAGCTGCCATTTGTCTCTTGGGAATCTAAAAAGCTGTAATGACGAGATAACGGGTTTTGAAATGGAGCTGAGCCATTATGTGTTAAAGTCACCAGAACCTGAGCTAATGGGTCGTCCATGCTGGACACATGAGTTGGGTGTTTCTGACAAAACACGTCAACAGGGTTTGACAATGGGATGGCGACTAGATGGTGAAGAAGGTGTCCTGCAGGTGGTATGTTGTTATTGATTTTGGGTTTTTAAGAGGCTGTCACGATTGGAAACAAGGACCACAAGTGATTGGCTGATGAGCTTGCTGTCTGAGGCTGTGGTTGGTCAGTTTGAGCAGATGTGGGCGTGGCCTCTGCATCATTCAGGCTGCTGAAAGTTGTGAGTGAAACACCTACTTGGTCAGAAGACTGATGTGCCAGTAGATATCAGATAGCAGAGGATCATTTCATTTGGTTCAAGTTCTGTTTGTGATTTCAATTAACAATTTAAATTGAACTTTTGATTAGTTTTAGTGTGAAAAATATCAGAAAATGCACCTACGTGAATTTAGTGCTGAAGCATGTCCCAAAAGTGTCTCAGGTTAAACTTCTAGGTTAGATCACATATTAAGTTATTTGTTCACCTTTTCCCACACAACAAACTAGAAATCACCAGTTTGTTCCAGTGATAAAATATAAAGGGATTTTTATGACTATTTTGTGACTGTGTTGTAAAGGGACAATTCACGGTGACGGATGAAGAGGTGAAAAAAGTGCCACAGGCTAAAATGACTTATACCTGAACGTCCCAATGTTTGTCTCAGAGTCAGCGAGACAACTAGAAGAGGAAAGAGGAAAGAGGAAAGAGGAAAGGAATGAAAGGAAGGAAAGGAAGGGAGGGGACACCAGACAAAAGAGAGAAGGAAACAAGAAAAACTCAACCACTTTATTAGCTACAATATAGAATAATACTTCAAACTCAAAACACAGAAAAAGGAAATTCAACACAATTATAATCTAGAGAGAGGAAACTATTGTAAAATACATGTGCAGGAAGTAAACATGGGGGGTGAAATATATGTAAAGGCACTAGATAAATATTTTACATAGTAAAATTGCATTTATACAGTCACTTTGCAAACCATCAAATCACAACAACCTGATTTCTGAAAAACACCAGCAACCAAGAAGCCTCCGTTACTCGCATATATACTATAGAAATATTTTAAAGTGTCAATCTGGATTGTCACACCACAGCAGCATAACATATGGTTTAGATATACTGTAAATACATTCAGGAGTTTTTCAGACGTCATCATATTTAAAGACAGTGGTTATCAAATAGTTCCGATGCTGGCAGATAGACGGATGTAAACAAGCTTTTAAAGGTTCTAAATAGGTATGAAGTGAGAAGTGTCAACATACAGTTATTCAACAGTCCAATTGAAATCAAGGAAAGTTTGAAGGAGAGTTCTTAATGCACTAAAGTTCAAAGAATCTCAGGATTAGCTGCCATCCTGCAAACCACACATCTTTTCCTTTACGTCATATCAGTGGTCTGGAGGAAAGTGAGGGTGAAACAACAGTGTGGTATTATAGTGCTTTTGTAAAAGAGAGGAAGACTATTGTCATTTGTTTTTTTTCATGCATTTCTTCCTCATTTACACAGTATGCAGGCCCCCAGGATGTGGTGCACGTGTTTTATACGAGTAAATCTGTATTTCTGTATTTCATGTTCTATAACTCAAAATGAATGAAAATCATTTATTTTCTTTCAGTGGGCTGATTCTGCTTCTCTTTTCCCATTACTGTGGGAACAGGTCCTGTATCGCAGCTATATTGTATGTACTGGTTTACATAAAATATTTGTCAAAGTCTGCAGTGAAGACTGAGGGGGCAGAGATGTGGATAGGAAGCTCCACATCTAACAGATTGGAGCCCTCAGGGTTTTACACTGACAACTGAAAAGTTATTTCCCACTTTCGTTCTGATGATTCACTTTGATGTTTATCCGTATGAAGATACTAAAATAACATCTCTGACATGATTTCAGATACGCAACAAATGCACTTTAGTCAAACTCAAAATTTCTGAATATTATAAAGTGAAAGCGAAAACACACCCACAGCTAAAAGTGCGTATGTAGGCATCGATACCTTTGGGGGGGTAAATCAGTGGAGTGGGCCCAGCACATAAGCAAAAGTTAAATAAAGGTCTGAATGAGGCACATAAAGTAACACACACATTCTCTCTCACACACACACACACACACACACACACACACACACACACAGAATTCCTTTGCAAACTGCAGTATTTTTTCTTTTACTTCCTATTTTCCCATTAGTCCACAAGCTAGTATCCCTGCAACAGTCCAATTCATTAACAACTATCTACAGCAGTCAAACTGATAGTAGGGTACACATACAAACATAGGTGGACACACACGCACACACACGCACACACCCACACACACACACACACACACACACACACACACACACACCCACACACGCACACACACCCACACACACAGTCTACTGGACATTGAGGGTGCGAGCAGACACTCCATGGTGCCAGTCTCTCAGCTCGTTGTACTTAGGGCCGATCACCAACCGAGTGTTGGTCTTGTTCTCTCTGCCGTGACGGAGGAGGAGAGAGAAAGGAGGAAAACACAGCAAAAGAGAGAGAAAAGAGGGATTTAGGAAACAAAGAGCATTTGCCCGTAAATCTGCGATGAGACACACTGCAAGCCAAACCACCAGGAAAGCTTGATGTTACAGACGCAGCTGATACCACAAACAAAAAGCTGATGATACTCAGGAAACATTTAGATGGAGAAGATGGGAGCAGTACAGCTGTTATCTATGATCACATTCAAGAAAACAGTTAAAGACTCCATTGCCATTTCTTCAAAATGCAGCCTATGAATCAGGGTCAGTATGGACTGAAATGATGAGGTAATTTGACCAAGGGGTCACACACCAACAACTACACAGACGTGGAGAATGACTGCATGTTGGCATCAACGATCACAGACAGTCAGTGATCACACGTGTCACCACAAAGCACCAGGAGCGATGCACAGCCAATGGATCACATCACAATGAGAACACCACATTCGAGCCACCGTCGCCCCGGATCCCAAACACAGGTTAAACAACATGCAGCACTGCAACGGCGTCACGCCCCAACAACCAAATGCACAAACAACCAGGAGGAGCACGCACACCATCACACACAGCCACACGTGGACTGGTATAAGCACAGATGGAGAAGCTCTCAGCGACTGGTGTGATAATCAACATTTCTTTGTGATATTTTGGCGCCATAATGAGAACTGACATCATGTAAAGAGCACACAGGTCTGGCTTTTGGCTTAATGGATCAAATGTGATCCTTCCTCCGCCGTCTAGACAGGAAGAGCCCACACATCATTACCTTTGCCAGATTTACAGTCAGATTCTCTGTGGCTGCATCAATGTAGACTTTTACAGTTTACATTACAGGCACCCAGCGGAGAGGGTTAAATGATATAACAGCATGAAAATGAAAAGAAAAACATTCCGAGATTTCCTGGAATAAGTAGTGTTACGCCAATAATGGAAATAGTCATACAAACAACAGAACAAAACAGATGAAAGGAAAACTGAGGAAGGCGAAAACATAAAATTGTGATTTTCAATAAGTCAGCGTTTTCATGCCATGCACTTACTTTGCCTTCTGTGCCTTTTCTGCTTCCTCATCTTGAGCTACAAGGGAGATAATGGAAACATAAATTATTGTTTTGTGTCATGAAGCTTAGAGTATATTCAGTTCAATCAGCCAATCGTGTTCTAGGTCACATCAACCACCGCCAGTGTCTACTATGCGACAAACAGCCTCACCCCCTTTAAAACTTGATGACACCATGTTGACTCTCATATTATCGTATCAAGGTCTTTTCTTATTGTTCATGGGAATACATTTTGTTCCATTTTTTCAATTTAAGTATCTCCTGATTGAACAACCTAAGTAGGATCCACTGTTCTCAGAGGCCTTGACGACAGCTAACGTGACGACTCTGCAAAGATAATGTAGTAACGTAGTCTGTAATGTACCCTGCTCGGTGCCAGTGATCTGAGCCAGAATCTTGAAGGATCTGGACTGGGTGGTGCCGGCGCGCGGGCGCCAGTCCTCGGTGTCCTCCGTTATGCGCTTCCTGCTGGCGTCGGCGTGCGTGGGCACGTGGTAAAAATGGATGTCTGTTTCCACAACATGCTTCCTGGGAACTCTGGAGGAACAAGACGGATGACATCAGCAAATATGTTCTTAATTTTGCTGCCTCTCGTACAGCGAACAAAGTAAAGAGATGAAGACTGTGATGTAATTTCCTCTGAGGTATTATACGCTATTAAAGTGTAATGTTTGAAACCTATAAAACATTTCATACTTTTAGAATGACTATGTATGTAGGTCATGAGATGCTCTATCCATCAAAGTGTGTTAAGAGGAAAAGGCATGTTTAGCTTGTTATTAGTAAAGAAGTTTAAATGAATACACAGTGAATGTGTTAACATGATTTCTAATTCAGTTAGAGGAATTGTTAGATGATTACAGGTTGCATGGGATGAAAAGGTAACATTGTCAAAGTAATAATCAAGGAGTCGTGCTTATTAGACAAGAACAAGGTTTAAAAATGTCGTCACACTTTGTTAAATGAATTTGGCTTCTCGACTGATACCTTGGGGCCTGAGGTTTTCTTGAAAGCCAACGACAGAGAAAAACAGATAAAATAAGGACAGGGGAAAATAAAACGGAAATATTCATTGGACACAACAGAATAAAGACTTACTTCAAGATACTTTGAGGTCCACTAAAGGGAAGGTAAAGAAGGAAGACAAGAGAAGAGATAGAAAAGTGAAGATTTGATAAAGAGATGAAGAATTAATCAAGAGGAAAGTAGAACACATATGGACCCACACCTTCCAGTGCATGCACAACACAGAGACAGACTGTTAATCACAACAGTATGGTTCAATTTTCAAAAGGAGTCAGTTCTGTTTTGAACCACATGGTGGTGCTGTTGACTTGTCTTGAATTCTGCGAAGGTAGAGTCATTCATCATTCAGACAGTTCGGGGAAGTGTTGAGTTGTAAGTATGTTTTTAGACAAATGGTATGAAAAACATGCACTTTGGTTTGGATGAGTAATCAGCTTGATTGCAATTCAAACTGTGCGGTTTGTGTTAGCGTGATTGCATGAATAGAAAAAACACGACTCTCAACCACAAACTCTCTTGGCAGCAGCGTGCTGACAGGCCCGATACTAATTGGCTGTAAATAACTCAAGTCTGGGACAAATACACACACGAGTGCCATGAAGACATTTCTGGAACCACTGTAAATAAATCACCTATGAATACACACACACACACACACACACACATTTACCTAGCACATTGAATAGAGTGATTTACGAGTGTCTCTCAACACATTCTTGTCACAGCAGCAGCAGCTGTGGGTGTGGGAGTGTTGACAGCTCGATGTGAGCCTGGTCACACACTTACAGTTCCACGGGAAGTGTCTCACAATATACTGTAGTCTCTCTCCTTCTCTCTCTCTCCCTCTCTGTGTGTGTGCCACTCACTCAATATCAGTATTGGTCATTTATGCTGGGGCTGAAAATAAACTGTCGCCTCAGCACTCTGCGTCACCTCCAGAGGTTTTAATAATCTAAATGCGTGTGGGCTATAAACTGCTGCACTTGCATAATGAAAAAATATGAAATCAAGCAAACTGAATCAAAGCATTGGAAATTAGTAATGTTGTTCATTTATGATGAGAAATGATGCATTGATGCACAACAGATGACATGTTTCATGCACAAAAGATCTTTCTGCACATACTAATAAGCAAATGCATGCAGATGCCAGGATGAAGTATTCGCACAAAGACATATACAGAGAGAGGAACAGGTAAAAAGGTAAATAGGCAAACAGTCATAATTTGACATGCTTCAGAGACTAACTTTGTGACTTGAGGACGTGCTGCAGTCTGCAAAGCAGAAGAACAAGGATTGAAAGGAGGAGAGAAAGACAGAGAAAAACTGACACACAACAAATTCTTTGTGTGCCATTTTCTAATTAATAAATCCCCTCTGAAACGAACCACACAGCACATTTATAACATGCACACAAGCGAGCAAGACACAAGGGCGGACACATGCTGTCTCACCTCAGCAGCAGAGTAAAATAAAGAGAACCTGCTGTATCAAAGTGGAAGTTCGATTATACATGTCACGGAAAGTGCTTTGTCAAAATAGTCAAATAGCCCAACATGCCTTTGCAACATGATACCCATTACTGTATATTGATCATCAGTGAGGGTGGATCTTTAAAGGTTCAGTGTTTAGAATTTAGTGACATCTAGTGGTGAAGTTGCATGTTGCAGCTGAATATCCCTCACCTCACCTTTCCCTTCCAAATGTGAGAACCTGTGGTAGCCTTCAGTTGTCATACAAACTCAAAAGGTGTTTAGTTTGTCCAGTCGGGGCTACTATAAAAAACATGGCAGCCTCCGTAGAGAGGACCAGCTCCCGATGTAAATACATATAAAGTATTTAAATACAAAGGGCCCATTCCAGGGTAAATAAAACAACAATTCGTACAATTTAGATGAAACACACTAGTGAAAACATCACTAGGATTATTCTACATTCAATTTCTGCCAATAGATCCCTTTCAACCTAAATCTTACACACTGAACCTTTAAGTTGACCTCTGCTCAGATGAACAAAACAACTGTTGCAGCTGAAGGGTGAAAAAAACTGCACGGATCATTCAAATGAAAAGAGAGAGAGAGGAGATAAAGTTTAATAAAGTAGAGATGTTATTAAATGTCAACTGTGATGCATGAAGGAGGCTATGTACCCGTCTGAAATTCATCTGTGTGTGTGTGTGTGTGTGTGTGTGTGTGTGTGTGTGTGTGTGTGTGTGTGTGTGTGTGTGTGTCTGTGTAAGATTATATTGTGCAAATCACTGGTGTCTGCTGAGTGTCACAGAAACAGAAACCACTGATCTTTTTGTCAGTGCATTTCTTGAGAACAGAGCAAAGAGGGAATGTGAACATGTGACTACGACAAAAAGTAAGAGTCAGAAAACAAGTCTATTCAGTCAATTGAGTGAAATAATCCTCTAGTTTTAGGATAAATCACTAAAGGAATGAATTTCAAATGGGAGAAAAATGGCTCGATGAAGGTCTCATGGATTCAAGGCTGAATCTTTTACCCACTGGCTGATTTTCGAGAGCAAACAGAATGCCACACAGCTTGTGTTACCGATGCAGGCTATATATACACAAACTTAGTCATAGCATCACAGCATAGTTATACTCACTATGCCTCTGGAGAGAGAGGAGTTGGGGTTGTGGCAAAAACCCAGGGAGGTGGTGTGTGTGTGTGTGTGTGTGTGTGTGTGTGTGTGTGTGTGTGTGTGTGTGTGTGTGTGTGTGTGTGTGTGTGTGTGTGTGTGTGGCGGTGTAAAGGATGGCAGTGGACAAATCAAACATGATGAATCAACACATATCAAAATAAAAGTTAGTAATGTGTCCTCATACACCCAACCTTCAAAATAAAGGTCCAGTGGAGAAGTCCACATTCATTTAAGATATAATAAAGAAAAGAAACCGCCACGCAAAGTGAGTGCTTTGAGTTATCCATGTTGTATAACCGTCACACCAAGGATTTAATTTCTTATGATTTCTAGTCTTATTTTCATTTTTAAAGTGAGTGCTAAAGTCTTAAATTTGAAGATTTTAACCAACGACAACTCAGGGTGATGTTTTACAGCATGTTCCATTAGTTTAAGAGCCGATTTAATTTAAATTCCATCACTTCTCCAGTTTTCCATCCATCGCAAATACGCAGCTATTTAATGCCTTTCAGCACAAAGTTTCCCTCGCCAGGTTTCTGCAGTGACGGGTTTCCAGACTGGGAGCTTTAACTTGTTATTTTCTCAATGTCAACCAATCCAGCTGCAAAGAGCCAAGATGAGACTGTCGCATTTCTTACTATATAAAACAAGACTAAAGACTCAAAGTTCAAAGCTGGAGCCGAGAACGATAGATAAAGCCAAAAGAACAGAGGACAGATTTGTTTGATTGGCTGGAGAGGCCGCCACTCACCCATTAATCTGCAGCGGCAGCGGCAACGCTCCGCCCTGACTCTCCAACAGGCCCCGCCTCTGCCCCATGGCCACCTCGCAGGCGTTCTCATTGGAATACAGGTTGATGGGTGTGTTATACACCGACGGCTGAGGCGGAACAAGGACAGGGGGCGAGGAGGAGGCAGAGGATGGGTAAGAGACAGGAGGTGGGGGAGGAGGAAGAGGAGGAGTTGGAGGACTGGCGTAGGAGGATGCGGGAGTGAAGGCGGAGGACGGGGACGGGATGAAGGCAGCAAAGGGCGACTGCGGCGGAGTGTACTCGCTCCTCGCGCCGCAGCCCCCATAAGGTCTGGGGGTTTTGCTGAAGGGGCTGGAGGGGTGAGGGTGCGGGTGGGATGGTGGAGGCGGGTGGGTGAGGGCCACTGGTTTTATGATGTTTGACCTGTCGTCCTACCAACACAAGGAGGAGCATGCAAATACACACACAAAAAAATAAATCACAACACAGCACACGCTATACTGACGCCTCCCAGGTTATGATTTATGGATAAGTTGTTCTTCAAATAATAAACTTTGATTCAATTTAATAACAGCTATATAAAATATTTTGACCCTAACCCTTGATTTCTTTGAATAGGGAGGCATCAGTATAATTTACAGCCAAACATTAATGTAGCATTGATGACAACATAAAATGGATTTCCATGCAACAAAAAGTTTGTATGGCACCGTTTCAGAAGGGTATAATAACTTAATTTCATTATTCAAAAAACATAGAACAAGGTACCCCAGGTGAGGTACTTTTTCTTTTAATCTACAATATATCTGCATGGAAAAGTAAAGCTCCATTCAAGACCCAATGAAAAAAAATGTCAATACTGAAAAGGTTTTTATACTGTCATAAATTTGACAATTTGTCACAATAAACTATAAAAAGTAAAGATTCCAAAATGAACAAGTTAAAATTCCTGCATCTCGAGTCACCTGGTGTACCCTGCCTTCATTAAACAGCAATATTCTGTGATTGTATAAATGGACTTGCTGTTTAACTTTCAGTTTTTCCAGTGACATGCTGTGTTACAGTACCTTCGGAGCCACAGCCGGAGGTTTGGGAACACTGGAGGCCCTGGAAAGAGAGAGAGAGAGAGAGAGAGAGAGAGAGAGAGAGAGAGAGAGAGAGAGAGAGAGAGAGAGAGAGAGAGAGAAGTGAGTTATTGTTGCAACCACAATTTCTTTCAATTTCAATGTTTCTTCTTTCGTTCATTTGATTTTCGTGCTTATTATGGATTTAAATGACTGTTAATCAACACCATGTGCGAAAGCAAGTGTTTCGTTGATCTTCACACAGCCATTCAAACCTGCTACTACCCTGCAGTAACATGTCGGAGGTGGAGAGACTCTGTGGTTCCTTTGAATTACAGCTGAACCTGAGCTCTCAGCATCGGGACCGATCGTTGAGAGGTTTCTGTCATCAGCTGTGGTACAGTCCAAGAGTCTTATTGTGTCTCTGTGTCAAACTGTGAAATCTGAGTTGCCGGAGCTGAAAGTTGTGGTTTCCTTCAGTGTATGTGTGCGTTTGACTCCAGCTGCTTTTAGTATAAAAGGCCTGTACCTATGTGATATGCTTGGTGTTTGATAGTCTTTAAGCCAGCTGCTGAAAAAGGTCAACTGTGGATCCACGATCTGTGGCGATATCAGCTTAGCACTTCATCCAAATATTAATTTTTCCTAAGTCTACAGTGCTTCCCCCCCCTCCCCCCACGCCCCCACACACACTCTCTATTGATGCAAGATTAACTGAAACGTTCAATTTAATTACAGTAAAGCTGGGCGTACTTTTGGCGTTATTGACACCAATATTTGACCAATCACAGGACAGTTCAGAGAGAAGCTGCTCCTATTGGCTGTTCTACCAGGCAGCTACACCTGCACATATCCTGCAGGAAATGTCGCAATTCCCGCTTTGGTAACAACTACCTACGCTGCAAAACAACCTAAAAAAGGAGGACTGACGGAGCAAGTGCAAGAAAGTGTGTCAATGTCGGCCGAGCATTTTAGAGATGGAGAGAACTTCGGGAATCGCATAAGCTTCAAGTTGGACTCAGAGGTCGCTGTTCATCTACTGGACTGAATTATTCTGCAGTTTGCTGTGGTGGTTGGGTTGGTTCAACTGAATTTCCCAAGGTAAAAGGTTACAAACACAGGACAAATGATGGTTGCCAGGTGCATTACGACTTAATTGAGCGCGATATAAAGGGAAAAATACACTGGGTAATACAACTTAAAGGTTGAATACACTTTGCAGTAACCAAAGACGTTTAAATGTCAGCAGCCCCACATTCCTTTCAGAGCAGCGCTTTGAGAAGCTTCCTCAGGGAGGTTCATGTCCTTCATCTCTGTAAATCTGAACCGACAGCCTTGTAGTGGCTACAAACACGTCAGTCTGCAGGTACAGCTACTCAGACACTCGTCCTCCTCCCTCTCCGCCGCTAGATCTTAAATGATTATAACACCTGTAGCAAAAAATGGCCATGAAATGAAGACAGAAAAAGACTCCCATAACTCGTCACAGTTAGAGTTTAAGGACACACAGGTCAAATAGTAGCTTTCCTCATACCTGTGGATTAAATATCTATGTAATCCTCTAAAAGAAGGTGATAGGTCCAACCATGAAGGGAATCACGTTTAAAACAGGCTGTGCACTGCCCTCAGTAAAGATTAAAACAAGTTTCAAACACGTTAACATGTCTCCCTTCTGTCCTTTATATATCAAAAGACATATTTTTGTGTGAAATAAGCAGCCAGTGTCATGCAGCAGCCAGGGTTTGTGATGTCACAAACCCAAGTAACCACCTGTCAACTTGTGGGTGGGGCTCAGTAGCTGGACAAGGTGGGGAGAGAGGAAGCAGGGGCGGGGCCTTATTTGCATATTCAAAGACCTCAGTCATGAAATGAGGAAGGAAGATGTAAAGTTACGTTTTAGCTTTTTATCACGAGTCGATTTTTTTCATGACAAACCTTTTGAATATTTAATTTTAGGGAAGAAAGAAGAAAGAAAACCCTGACTGTGGTTTGGTTTGACAATTGTAGTTTGATTTGTTTCCTGCCTGATACAGAAAGTCAAGACCAAGTGTTTCAGTGCAATTACTGACATCGCCTCACCTTTCACCTGAATTTCCTTTGTTTAAATAGGTTTCCGTGGACACACAATTGTAAATAGTGCAGCAAAGTCAAAAAGTCCAGCAACACCAAAGTGCATCGAAGCTGACATGAGCGCAGCGATTATCTCAGTTGCGCAACCACTGGCACCGAACTGAGGCATGTGGAACAGATAGAACAACACCAGAGAATCGGTATTTCAGCTATGAAATGGTCATCCCTGTGAGCTGTAGCTATAACTGGAAACACCAACATGGAAACGTGTTGGTGTCATATGGCAAGAGGGAGAAAAAAAAAAAATAGATCCACGGTGGAAAGGGAGCGAGGAGCAGAGTCTAATTTAATTCAGGTTTCAAACATTTCCTCTGGGGATTTGAATATTCAGAGCTGATTTCATGCTCTAAACAAGCAACCTCACCTCATGTTACTGGAAACTGGTATGACCCAGAGGGAAACTGTTGCACACTGTAACGCGTTAACGCAGCAATAACCGAATATTCTTAAATGGAAATAAAAGCTGTTATCACAACACAGGGCTTCCTGCTGAGCTGGTGCACAACAAAGGAACGAGACCGGACAGCGTATCAGACACTTTGCCACAGGAATGTTTCTCCATAACTCAGATGTGTGAGGGTCAGAGAGTAAGTGGATGCAATAAAGACACTGACAGTGTGATAGTGACAAACATAACAATCCACGTGTCCACTCCTGCACAGCACATGGAGAGGTTTGCTGGGCCGTACATGTATATGTGTGTGTACCTCTCAGCACTTTGATTTCATAGTTTAAGAGCAGCAGCTATAACATATGTGTTGGTTCTCTGATTTTGAATTTGTAACGGTACAGGTTCTGTGTTAAATATCAGATTATTTTTTCAAAGTCTTTCTGCTGCTTTTTGTGCTGACGGCTCTTTGGGTTTTGCGTTGATACCTTTACCACATCAGGATCCACACTGTGTAAACCATATACAATTAATTATAAAAAATATGATTATGTTGTTTGCTATTACAAAATATATCATTTTATAATATCTATTATACGTCTATTGAAATATTTGTCATCAGGGTTTGCATTGCATACAAACCCTGATGACAATATGCTGTCTTGCTCTGAGTTGTTTTGTTAATTAATCATTTTTGATATATTAGCTTTAAATAATATCAACATAAAATATATTTTCATGAGACTTGTTAACTTTGTTAGATTTCCACTCTCCTCAACAATCCTTTCTACTTTAAATGTATGGACCCAAACAGAAAAACAACAACACCAAAAAATAAATAAATAAGCAAAACAGAAATCCAGAACAACACCAGCACTTGACATACTTTCAACGGTATCATGAGGAATTCTTGTGTTGGAGGTTCAACTTTATTATACGTTAATATTTGAGCCAATACTGTTTCTGTCCTTTATACATTGTACCAATATCTAATTTAAAATTGGACAATGCAGATTATTTAACATGAGCACTTGGATGTGTCATGTTCATGTGACAGATCTATCCATACAGGCTAGTTTCCATAATAGTCCTTAATATTGCTGTTGTCCCATGTATTACCATTCACCACATCTGGACAATATTTGCTTCTACATATTTTTATCTGGTTACTATTGTGTAGCTGTCTGAATATGATTAATAAGAACAAGAGAAAATAACAGTTCCAGGTCTCTGCAGGTTTTCCTACATTTATGCAGTAAACTAACCCGTCACAGAGGGGAGGACACCATCTCCTCTTCATCTCCTCTCAAATCACACGTACCCTCGCGGCTGTTCTCTGTTCTCAGTTGTGCATTTGTGTTTAATCTCTCTGGTCTATTCTTACTCGAGTGAGATCACTGACCAATGTTTCCAGGGCTGCACCCTGACATGCCATCCACTTCACCAGCGAGCGAGCAGCCACACTGAATCAATAAGAGATTGTTCTGTGTGTGTGTGTGGGTGTGTGTGTGTGTGTGTGTGTGTGGGGGGGCAAGAAGCAGGAGTGGTTTTAGTGGAGGTAACACTGACTGGGATCTGTTGGTAACACCAGTAGAAGCCGTACACACACTCTGTGCGATACAAACACAAATATAGTCACAAGGAGCCATGTTATACAGTATATGTGTCTAAAGGAATTTGACAAGTGGAACTGATTCTGTCACACGATGCCTTCATGTGACCTTGTGTTTACTTAAACCGAAAAAACTACCCACATGGGTTTACTCTGAGAAACTATATATATATATATACACACACACACACACACACACACACACACACACACACACACACACACACACACACACACACACACACACACACACCATGCATACGTAGCTTATATATAACTCCTTGCAATCATCTCTGTCTTGTTTGAAAGGTCACACATATAATTATATTTCAGCAATAAGCAGCTCTTAAATGATGTGTGCTGCCACCGGACTGACAGACTTCTTGAAAGCAGTGAATGGACAAAGGCAGATTAACGAGACCGATTGCTTGTCGGCCCAGGAAATGTTAACAGGGTGGTGCACAGGCTACAAGGATCAGTTTGTGCACTCAATGGCATCTGCACCAAGGTTTAAATGAACACACACACGCACACACACACACACACGCACACGCACACACACACACACACACACACAGCAAGTTTGTCCAGTTTTCATCTTAGATCTGCACCTAGTTTGTCTTGGTGAGTTACTTTTGGCATCTATTAGGTGTTTTTGGAATGATCTTATCCAGCTCTTAAAACACAAAAAAGTATTCTGACCAAAAAAACATTCAACATTTGAAAAATCAAGTGTTGTCATTTTTTAATAACCAAAATTCATTTTTCTCTTGTTCTCTCCTGTTGCAAACGCCACAACACAAATGCCAGTAAGTAAAAACTGATGTGAATCCTTTTCGGATGCTCCAAGCACCTGTACCGTAACACTTGAAATAGACAAGCATCAAATTCTAAGCGGTGGCTAGATTGACCTGGTTTTCTCAAATGCTCACTTGACAGCAGTAAGTAACTCTGCTAGTTTCATTATCAACATCCTTAGTCGCTCACCTCGGTTGTGGTTGTGTTTCCATTGTGTGGCTTTTGCGGTTGTGTTGTGGTTCTTGCATTTGTGTTTTCCGTTAACGCGCTTGTGTGAGAAATCAAAGGGATGAAAGACATACAGTAGTGAAGAAGAGTCAGGGTGACATTGTGACTTGACATGCTTCCTTTCTTAGTGTGTCTGAGCATCAAGGTCCAACTCTGATAAGATCAAACTTCTTTCCCACGGGGCCGAGCTACAGATCGGAGCATGAAACATGTGATTCAGAGAGAGCCAGGCACTTACTGTGCAAACTGGTAACTCTAGCAGCTTGGTAATTTATGTACAGGCACAACTGTGACCCAGGGCCGTTCACTGGAAGCTCTAACTTTGTTTATTCAGTCTTGATTAAAATTTTTCTTTCCTTCTCAGTTCTCTCTATATTCCATCTCTGCACCTTTCTATTTCTCTCAGCTCTACTTTAATGACTTGGTCCCTGCTGCCTCTCATGCACTTTGCCCCTCCCTCAAATGATGTCACTCTTTTTTTAAAAAGAGTGATAATGATAATTAAAACAAAGCCTCCTGAAATGTATACAGTCCTCATTCCTGAAGGACACACACACACACACACACACACACACACACACACACACACACACAGAGCACTTCTGTATTTATTTCTTCTTCTGTACCTTATTAGGGAAAAGGGAACAGTGTGCTGGTTTGGTTTCAGGCCCTTTTCTCTCAATTTTACCTTAAACTGAAGCAGACAGACCAACGTGACCAGGAGAAAATGCACCACTAAGAACAGAGTGACTGGCAGAATCATTGCCACGTGTGGTTCAGCTTTTCAGTGTTTAATAAGTGTGTGTGTGTGTGTGTGTGCGCGTGTGCACCTTTGGTTGTCGAACTTAAAGTATGTACGATGCACTTACACACTCAAAGTAAGAAAGAGAGATCATGAGTGAACGACGGCTAAAGCCCCTGATTTCCCCAACTGGTGTAACATTCTTTACGGCTACGATTAGATCCTTAAATATATCTGTGTTATCTCTCTGTAAGTTTCATGACCGTAGTGTGAGTTTATCTAGACATGGCCTTGAAATAGATCTGGAGGCTGAGTCTGTCCGACTTTATCAGTCCTCACATTAGCAAGAGCATCTGAGACAGGGGTCACCCACAGATCACAAGTACTGTAGCTCTGTGTTCCGTGTGTGTGTGAGCTCCATGGCCTTGTCTATTTGTGTGTGTGTATGAGTGTGTGTGTGTGTGTGTGTGATCCTCCCTGTTTGTTATCCCCTACCTCCCACCACTATCTCCACTGAGGCCTCAACAGGCCTTTCAGCTGGTGATGATGTCACATGAGACCCTGAAAGAAGTTTTGACACTTACCAGACCTAAGGAACTGAATATGTTAAAACTGCAGCGGTTTCCCTGTAAAAACATTACTCAATTAAATAAACTGAGAAAATTTGCTTTATGTTACTTGAACAGTCACAGCCACAGGCAGAAGAAACATTTATTTCCATTCCACTGACTTGCTTTGACTGTTTTCACGACTGTGTTTCCACTTGTGATGGTAAAACTCCACAGTGGTTCACATGAAGATTCAACACAGACCTTTAGCCCTCAGTCATTATTTCTCTCAGTTTCTCATTGACTTCATATTTCACATGAAAATCTGTGAAACTCAATTACATGCGTGTCCTTTTCTGTACTGTGGTTCACCCCAGAGGGAGGGAAGGACCTGACAGAAAATGCCTGAACATATCGCAACTTGGTTTCCTGTGGTAACACAGCAACAAACAAGCACGTTTAACAGCTCACTTTCTAACAAAAACACGCAGCAGTAGACCGGGACTCTGAGGAGTCTTAAAAGCAAACCATGAGGGGAAACAGACCCATTAAGTTCAACCCCACCACGGTAGGAGAGAGGAAGCAATGTCTCCAACAGCCTGCAGGTCAACAGCGCCGCATCAAAACCCCAACAGAGCACAAGGAGCAGGGGGAGCAGAGCGTCCATAACGAATACTTACCATTCCAGTAGGAGGTAGGGCCAAATATCTTATCGTTGCTAACTTGTTCACTAATTAAAGGTTATACAATACGAAAAAGTGGATGAGAATAGACCGTACGAGGACAGAAATTTGTAAATAAAAATAAAACTAGAATGTGGCCAAACAGACCCTTTATGAAACTGCATTTATCTACAACTACAGTTTTTTTTATCAAGAGTCAAAAACTATTCTCTGAGAAATCTACGAAATCTGAAAAAAATTCCTTTTCCAGAAATGTGAAAGAAAGTTTAAAAAAAGCTTTATATACTGCTACTATACATATTTGTTTGGACAGTGAGATTTATTCTAGATCAAACATTAGATATAAGATCTCATATAGAAGAGTTACTGTTCTGACATATACATCCAGTGGCAAACTTTATATCATCATAAAACAGATGAACACTCGAGGTACAGTTACAGCGTGTAACTCTTCTTAGATGTTTTCCAAAGACCATAAAACTATCATTAATGCAAATATATATCTTTTAAAGGCCTGACGACAGATGTTTTCTTTTACATGAAACTGTAATGTAACTGTTTAGGTTTTAACTGCGGCGCGTATAGGAGCGGGTTAGACTTACAGTCTGCCCTGTCTCCTGAGTCACGGGGCAGTAAAACCATAGATGGGATGTGTTGTCTTTTGAAATCTAATTTAAAGTTTTACAGCTTTGTTTCACGGCGGACTGAAGGAGAGGTAAAACCCCGTACATGTACACAGAGGAGCTCTCATGGAGATGTGGACACAGACACACAGACACAGGGAAAAGCAAATGCAGTAAAATAAAGTTACACACAAATAAAGTAAAGTAAAGTAAATACAACTACATTTCATCTGGGCTTTCCTCCCTACAGCACTTTTCTCCTTGTTAATGATTCTTGACCTGATAATGACCCGTCACCTCTTTGCTCACTTCATTACACTGTACTCCACTGTTTAAAAGATTTAAAGCGTAATTGAATAAACGAACCACTCAGCCGTAGCCAGCCCAATTGGGAAATACAAATACAAAACATTCCCACACTGCAACCACACATGGAAATCACAAAACCGATCTTTCTTCTCTCACTGCAGCTAATTGACAAACACACTTTGACAATCTTGACGAGAACCATACAACCGGAGGGGTGGAGAAACACCAGTCCGATCCCCCAGAGCAAATCCGATATATCAAAGTCTCGTCAGGGCCATCGGACGTATAAACACAGTTAAAAACCCGGCACAGTCAAAGCCCCGGTGAGATTTCTTGAGACTCAGATGAAGATTGCATTGTTTCAAAGTGTGGGTCCTGGGAAAGAGGAATTTAGGAGTCTCTGCCTCGAAGGCAAAACCCAGTACATGCTGGGGCTCCATAAGGGAAACTAATGGTACTTAGGGGCCCCAAACGAGATGAGGACATCCACATGACGGGGTCCCGGATGGGCTGAATTAAAGCAAAGATTCAGGATTAACAGGCCTTTGGTGCTGCGGTTTTGTAAGATCTATTCAACACCCAACTACGCTCTCAAATTATGTACTTAAGTAAAAGAGAAGAAAGAGTTCTATTTTCTTATAATTTTAGTGCTGTCTGCTTTACGACTTCTTTTTCTCTCTCTGGCAGCTCACTTATTTTTGTAAGGCAGCAAAAACAGAATTAGGACGGTACATCAAGCGAGACGAAAGAAAGACAGGGTGAAGAGACAGCGCTGCAGCGGCGTCCAGCACTGAACGTCAAAAATGATCCACAGCTGGACCAGGAAGTGTTTTCCATCATCAACATCTGGCTTTCGCTCTGCTGAGAGGGTTATGGGTATTGATGGGTGTCAGTGTCGCTCATTCAGATTCACTCACAGATGAAAGATTTACTCTCTTATATTTGTTGCCCGTGATTTTTTTCCCACAAATCTTATTTTTCATTATCTGTTGAAAGTTTTCTGTTTCTTGCTTTCGTTATCTCTCTCTGGCTGTTTTCGCGAAAGCCAAGTTTACACTACTCGACTTTCAAAGTGGGCGGATCGCTGTGCAGTTCACACTACACAACTTCCTGAGGTGTCATCGGGAGTCTTGAAGTCGCGGTGAGTTCATTCTCCGCGGCTGACTGGCAACAAGGGAACCCACACTACATTTAATCAGGAAAAAACACACGTGAAAAGAGACATGATCGCAAAATGACACGTCAGGAGGCTGGAGGAGGTGAAACGCTTCAGTGGACATCACGGTTGTAAAGAATAAAGAAAGATTGTCTCGGGCTGCATGTTTTTGTCAGAACCAGACCTGAGAGGAAACTATCTGAACCCTTTGAAGAGTTCACACAAAGCAATTAACAACTGCTGACTGAGCGCCAATCGTGGGCTTTTGTCAACTACTTGCAAAAACTCGTCCGCAACTGGCAAATCAGGCTGAAAATGGTGCAGCGTGAACTCGGTTTAACACACAGTACATAAATAAAGTGTGTTTTCTTTTTGTCATGTACATGCAGTATGTTGTGTTGTGTCCTAAGAGGAGTCATGGACGTGTTTAAACCTCAGGATTACTTCCTCTGCCTGAGCTGGACATGGTGTCATCTGATTATGTTATAAAACCAGGGTGAAAACAAATACACAGTGATTCATTTGGCTGAGTCGACCTGAACTGATAACACAGAGCGTGGACTTCAAGATGAGGGAGAAAACAATGAAAGATAACAATCTGTGTGTGGGAGTGTAAAAACATGTTGATTACAATTTATTATAGAGTCGTTTGTAAATTAGAATGTTATTTTATTTGGGGGGGGGGGGGGACTGTGCTGAGTCTCCAGTTTGTATTCTGTGACCTGCACCCTCAGTGCTTATGAGATGTAGCTTCTTATTTTGCTCTGTTAATCAATCCAGATGATTCCTCACAAGGTTCCAGCTGTTCGCTCAGCTACCATTCAACACTGCTGGCTGGACTAAAGATGAGTGCGCTTGGCGTACAGTAAGATATGTTTGGCGAACGGCGGAGAAGAATTAAAACGCAGAGACAGATGAGCTAAACAAAGTGTTCTTGGCCCCAGAAATATCTGTGGGCTACCTTCACAGAGCCCTGATGTTCTGGGGATTTGTGTTTACCTTGGCAAAAATAACAGACTAGCAGAAGACAGGCAGAGACAGGTGTGGCGAGCTGTAGCTGCATTCTGATGGTATTAGGATATTACTGGCAAATACTCCATGCCTCACCACGGAGAATGGCCATCGGTTTTAGATGATCTTTGGCAAATACTGCAGCGCAGTGAGAGACAGAGGCAGGTGAGCCCGGTTTAGCTCTCTTGGCTTTGGAGCATCTTTGGCAAATATCGCAGCTGATTAAGTGGCAATGGCAGCTGCACTGCGAGTGTCTATTAGTGTTAGGATTTACAAAGAGCTGTGATGTCTGCAGCTACACAACAAGTCCTCCATGGTATAACTGAGCAAGCCATTAATATACTTGTTATATAAGTACGTGACACATTCAGATTCATTATTAGTATTACCTCCACCGAGGAGGATATGTTTTCATCTGCATTTATTGTTTGTTTGTCCGTTAGTTAGCAGGATTACACAAAAACTACTGGACACCATAAATACGATATGTATTTGTGTATTTTATATGTATATTAGTACAAATGGCAATAATAATCCTTGTGTGGTGTTTAAATACATTCTTCATGTTGGTCTAATGTATTAAAGTGTTATGTTATCATATCATATTATCTATATTATTACATTATCATTATCAGTGATAGCAATACTGCTAAAGCCTGTGCCAGAGATACATAGAAATGATAAGCCAGTCATATAAGCTACTGATAACATGATAGTTCAATTGATCTCCATTAGCCTCCAGAACAAACAAATCTAATTTGTATGATCTATACCAGCGTTTACAGTAATATCATTTCACCCTGGAGGCCTCAGGGTTGAGCGCCACAGTATTGCAGGGTCGCGTCCTGCTAGTTAGTGCTGTGACAAAGTGTGCCCCTTCATAAGCCTCTATTGGCTTTGAAGCACTTTAACAGGCCAAATATTTGCCCAATGTAGTTGCATTAGCACAGGTATTTGTGTAAAAGCGTGGTCTCTCCTGTTTTTGTTAAAAAGGGAATCCAATTATCTCTCTCCCTCCGAGCCAGACTCATATAAACATGCTGTTCTTGTCCCTCCCAGGTCAGCAGAGAGCTTGCTGCTCATACTGGGTTTCATTTCAAAGGGTGAGCTAAAAACAGGCAATAGATCATTCGATTAAAGTAGCAGCCTTGTGTACAAACAGGTAACCGACCCAGACCTCCAATTCATCAAATGACAAATTACGTATGTAAGCGATACTTTCTCACATATCTGACGCGAGTCTGAGGTAAACATCAATGCACGTGTGGGTGTGTGTGTGTGTGCCTGTGTTTGTTGGATACGTGCTGTATCAGCATATATGCACATAGGGATCTCATTGTCTCTATTCAGAAAACACAATATAAACAAAATAAAAACATATTCCCCCACCCTACATAAACTTCCCTCATCCACACAGGAGCCAACTACTCAAAATAACTTCGGCAGCTGCCAGTGTGAGATCTGTGTGTGTGTGTGTGTGTGCGTGCGTGCGTGCGTGCGTGTGTGTGTGCCCGCTTGTTAGGAGTAAACATTAAGGTGTACTGTAAACCCCCTAATGATCATTTCTACTATCACTCTTTGCCTCTTTGCGTGCAACATGTTTATTTGGATCCCCATTAGCCACTGTGTTGTATTAACCTACTGAGTGAGCAACATCCAGAGATGTGTGGTGAGCTCAACATTCTTGATAACGGATCGTGCATTTGTGCATGTGGTCCACACGTCAGTGCCACCACCACCAACAACAACATTACTGCAATCCACAGTTACCGCACATTCACAAAAGATCTAATTGTGGCCTGAACTTGTGACTTGATGTGTTGTGATGTGAGGGCTCCGCCATGGAGACACTCAGTCACAGAGAAAAGACTCGTCAAACACTGTAATTATCCCGTTTGAGGTCCTTTCAACAGGGTGAGATCTGCACTGTTGATAAAAAGAGAAGTGGATCCATTAAACTCAGCTCAACACAAAAGATGCTGGAAAACCTTTCTTCTTGGCGTGAGAGCCGGTTTATCCAATCATGCGTTCGTTTGCCGTGTACCATGATGTGGCCACGTACATGTGGGTGAGAGCATCAAGTCCACTGGGTTTCTTTTTGTACCCTTTAACTCCCTCAAACACACGGGGACCTTGGGACTGTGCCATTACTAGTGAGTAACACTCACATGCACACAGGCCCATTAAATAGTCAAATAGGCTTCAAAAAGACTGTGGGGAATAAAGCATTTAGCCAGACACTGGCAGTTGAAGTGCAGTGAAACACAAGGGTGGTTTTGTTGAGGCCTGGGATGATTGGTCGAAATTAACAGTCTGATACTTTGGTGAAACTCGACAGAGAATAATTATTGTTAAAGAGCCTCATTGGAGCGTTGGAACGTTGTGATCGCACGATAGTGGGAGAGATTCAAGAAAAAGCCATCAGCTGCTTTTATAACTCCTCTGGAACTTACACATGTTACTCCGTTATGGAAAGCCCCTTTCAGACATGAACTCCAGAAAATGTCCAGAAAATTACGAGTTTTTGCCTTTCACATATGCAGGCTGTTTGGACTTATGCAGCAGGAGATTGTCTCAATCAGATGTGATCACAAAAAGAAGAAAATGTCCAGTGTGTTCAGGCAACGGGTAGAGGATACAGGAGGCAGGACATGACGTATACATCTTTGTCTGTGTCTTCATCCTGAGATGTTTATTTTTTCAGTTTCGTGTCAGTAACGTGTTAGAAACCTCATTAACAGGCTCACTCTGCCGCTGTAAATTACCCAGTTTCCTGCTATATTCTCACTTGGACATTTTCCTCACAGGGGGCTGCCGGAATAGTTCCCAAAAATATCTGGAATAACTGACTCGGACATTTGCGCTCTCACATACAGCACCTCCACAAAATCTCAGGAAAATGCCAGGACGTCAGTTCAGGTCTAAAAGCAGCTTTAGTTTTCACTTACACCCTGTTTTTAAACTTCTGTGATTTCTATTCTTCTTTTTCATTTCCCATGTCCATTTCTCAGTCTCTTGTCTCTCCTCCTTCCAGCCTTCTCTCCTTTCCCATGTCGGAGGGGACATTCTGCTGACCTTTTGTAATGTTCCATAAAGGTTTTTTTTAAAGGTGACGAATGACCTGAACCTTTACAGAACATTGAGGATGTTCCTAACACGTCCTATTCTGGTTAGGAAAGTGGTGCAGGTCAAAGTTCCCACATGACTTCGAGGTGACGTCCCTTTTTAAGTATTTTATTTTATATTATAATGTTACAAAGACATTTGGTATGTTAACAGAACATATGGTCTCCATTAAAGTTACTTAATCAGAACGTGTGTTGGTCCAGCCCAGGTAGATATTGTACATACAGTTTCTAGCTGGATTCTGTGTTTCTCTGTTGAAGCTGCAACAATTAGTTGATTGAAGGTCAATTAATTTAATTTCGATTTTCATATACATATAAATATATTTAAATTATCTTACTATACTATAATTTAATTATACTATAAACAATATAACAATAGTATAATTCAAATTGTATAATTTTAAGCAAAAACGCCAAATATTTCCTTGTTCAAGGGCCTTCTATAAAACCAATCTGCATATGAAATAACAATTAAAATCAATGCTAGTTGCAGCTCCCATGACAAGATTCAGTTGAATGTACCAAAACCTAACCAACCAGCTCTTTGACTATTTGCGTGTGTCAATGTCTGTGTGTGTGTGTGTGTGTGTGTGTGTGTGTGTTCATGCGGTCCACATGTGTTTGATCTCTCTCTCACAGTAAAACAGTCCGTCCCGCTAACAAGATATTAGTTGTTTTTGTTGGTCTGAACATATGAAACTCAGTTAGACACAAGAGATAAGAAGGGAAAAATTATCCGTTGAAAGAAGATATTCCAAGAAACTCGGCTGCGTATTTCTGTCAGAACTATCTCATGCAATCTAAGAATCTAAACACAGAGCAGTGATGTTTGAAGGTTCTCGGCCGGAGCCTTCACGCACGGTGATCGACGGTTTACAGAAACTGCAGAAGTTGTGAGCCTTGGAGAATCCATCATGGATTATCTGTGGCATGTTACTTCCTCCATTTGCCTGCCTTGACTTATTTTTATTCTTCTTTCAGCCTCACTTTCTTTGGAGGGGAGCTGGACACACACTGGTTGACAGAGAGTAACAGCGGCTGTGAACCAGGGGTTGGTGTTTTGACAGGTCTTACTGACAGGACAATGCAGAGTGCATTCCTAGACAGAAGAAAAACTCTGGCCATGATTGAACTGTTGAGTAGAACAACAAACACGAGGATAGGCTACTTCTCTCCATCATATAAGACAAAACTAAATTATTGCACTGTACTTCTGATTCATGCTGTGTCCGATATTGTATATTCTTATTTAATGCTGTTTTTGATGTATATAGTGAGTATTTCCATTGAGTATCTGGCTCTAAAAGGTTTATCCCCAGCCGGCTGTAACATGACCAACACACTTAAATCCATGCAATTCATTTTACACGACAGACACTTGTGGCTGTTGCCAAATATAGTTCAGCCTGACATACTGAGGTGTAGGAAGCATAGTGGTCATACTGAAACTAAGTGGAGTAGGTACTTATATACTTTAACTGTTCAACAGTTCACTGATGTAAAGTAGACAGAAACAATTAAAACTGCAATATATTTTTAACATTACAAACAAAAACCTGATAAAACACTACAGCCTTTTTCCATTCACTCATTTATAAAGGCCATATAAAATATTCCATGGATCACAGAAACTGATAAAAGCTATAAAGTAGAAAATCTCTAACATGTGATTATTTTTGTATAAACCTGCTTTTTAACAAGGGAACCAGCTGAAATGTGACTTCCAGCTCCTACGTGAAGAATCTGAAGCATGAGTTTATAAAAAGCTTCAGAGAATATCACAGAAATCTGCTGCCTATCAAAGGAAAATCATGAAATCTGATTTCAGGACGAATGGAACACGATGATCCAGCACCTGTTACCTTCCGTGCTGCTCGCTTTACCGCAACGTTTTCCATGGAGAAACAATGAACTGTCAGAGACGGCTAAATTGATGTTGGTGTGTCATGATTCTGCTGGTAACCATGGCAATTCCATTCATGCATTGACCTGGCATTACTTTAAACAGCTTTTTACTGGATGGAGAGGTGGGACAGGGCCAGGATAATTAAACCCCTCCTTATATCTGCCATGTCATCTTTAAAAATAATTCCAGCCTCATGAGTTTAATCTTTTTCCTGTAGCGACCAGCTTCTCCTTCTCTTGTTCCTCTCACATCTGCTGCCCATCTCTTCTTCCCCTCATCCCTTTATTTGGAGAAGGAATAACAACCTGTCTCCTTTTAAAATACACACATACAGACACCACGTGCGTCGTGAACATTTCTCACTGTTATCATTCCTTCTGCTATCTGACCCAGTGACAAACCCAATCAGAAACTACAGACTGAGAGGAGAAAAGAAAAGAGACGAGATTGACGCCAAAGAAAACGAACGAAAACAAAGAGACTAGATTGGCTCTTTCCATTGCGCATGTAAACCCATTAAAGTCCAGATGTTGACCCTGACGTGACACACTTCGGGCAGTACGTCTAACTCACCGTGCCAATCAGTGCCAGGCAACAAGTAGAAAGAAACCCTGAAACTGCTGGAGTTCGGAGAAGGCACGGGGGATTACTGTCAATCTTCTGGACCATAAAGTATCCCAGTAAAGCAGAAGCTGGAGCCAGCTGTCCCCAAAGCGACGCGTGGTCACACAGCCTTAATAATATAATGCTGCCACTTAATGAAACAAGCCATTCCATGTGTTTCCAATAGAGGATGAGTCAACCCTTCAAGGCCTGACGTCCTGCCACAGGCACAGAGTGATGCAGGACAGACGATCCTCTAACGCGCACCCATACGTGAGCTCTGATACACTGGCCCTTGGCAGCCAGTCTGGGACATTGGTGAAGTAATTGGAAACACTAACGGGGACAGTAAGAGATCTTACTCTGTTACTGCTTATTATCTGTCTTGCCGAGAGTTGGATTACCCACAAACTTCAAAACACCGGCCCCTACCAACACCTCAATAACATATTATATCTCATTGGTTTAATCTGTTCAAAAAACAGTGTAAAACTGGCTGGTTGTGGTTTTACAGTGAAGTTATGAGCTGGATTAGCTCCTGTCTCGCCAAATGACTTCCTGAAGACAGATGTTTTCTTTTGTATCCCTTGGACAGTAACAGGGCAGCTGTTTTCTGAGGATTTTCCTGATGCTGAGCTAAACTCACTTTTTAACAGTGCCAAACCTTAGTTGAAGCACAGAATTCTGGAGGCAATCCATTTATTTCATGCAAGTTCGGTATATTTGGTTGCATTCAACTTTTCTTTTTATTTATTAATGATAAAGTTTATGGTAAAACTTCAAAATATCAAGCTTCATTTGCATTTCTTTGTCATAAGAGTTTGATAATGACATCTTAGGAAGCATTGATTTTTAAAAGAATACTGTAAATCAGTGTCAGACATTGTTAAGTTGCCAGAAGTTGTAGCCTTGTAAGGGATTTGTCTGTATTATGTAAAGTTTCAGTTCACATCTTTAACATCGCTGTCAACAAAACTCAGTGACCTTCCTCCGAGTGTCCATCAAAGTATGAACCCACACAAATAACTCAGTTATTCTAAGACCTGTTTCCCTCATCATGAAAAAGCTTTGACCATGGATGCCGTTCACTCAAAGTAAAACACACACACACACACACACACACACACACACACACGCACACAGACAGAAATCGACACCCTGACCTTTAGTTTCTACAAACCTTGGCAGGATATGTTCTCTACCACTCGACCAAAAGCAAACATCCTCAGTCTGTCATCATTTGGACACAAATTAAAGGACTTGCTCTGTTAGAGGAGTGAAACGAAGATGAAACAGAATGTGAAATCCAGATATGGAGACACAATGAACCCGAAAGAAAAGCAAACTGAGCCCTTTACTCAGCTCTATAAATTCATTAGGTTTTACCTTTGTATGCCCTGAACACTGTAAATCTGTGCCTCCTTTCATGATCCTGGATCCAAAAGGACAAGTGCAGGAGCCTTGAATTTCTCACAGTGTTTAAATAAAAAATGCGCACACCTACAAGTGCTGCCAAAGATCCAGACAATTCATACCACATGCGAACCAATATGAAGCCAGACAAACCTGCACACACACACACACACACACACACACACACACACACACTGTAACAAAGCTGCTTGTGATAAATCAGCTCTACAACAGGATCCCACCAAACAGTGAGGAGGAGGAGGCCGAGGGGGAAGAGGGGGTGGTCCACATGTGTGATGCTCTCGCTGTGATTCTAGTTATTCCTTTCTCCTTTAGGGACTTGGAGAGCAGAACTAATGGTGCTGCTGTTTGTTAGAGCTGAGATTAACTCCTAAGACAACACTGAACATCTGTCTGGATGCAGGATTTCTGGGGCCGAACGGCGACGCGTTGACTTTAAGTTTGACGCCGAGATTGATTGTTTGGGAGGGTTTTCAAAAGAAGCGCACGGATCCTGTGTTGTCACAGGAGATAAACGGCTACCAGCTCACATTCACACATTAAATCATTGCAAAGTGAAGCGGGTGGGTTTCCGCTTTGTAAGTACGGCCCTGCACTCCAGACGCACTCACGCACACACACACACACACAGACAGTGTGAGGTCATTGCTTACTTCTGCAGGGTGAGGCTGAGGTTGTCAGCGCTGTTCTTGATCTTGTTCTGGGCCTCCAGGTGGTTCATGCCCTCCGTGGCGATGCCGTCAATGGACAAAACCAAGTCACCGACAGCAATGCTGGCTTTAGCCGCCTTCCCACCAGCCGTAAGCTGCAAAACAAACCCACAGACATCATAAATGAGGAGCAGCAACATAACAGTCAGGATTATTAAGCAGGAGCCTGCGTTGAGGCGATGTGGGACGTGCACATACGCTCTGTATTTATCACGAGATTTATGGATCCGTTCCCTTTCCCAGTATTTGGGTAAAGCTAATGAAAGACTGTGTTCTTTGCCACATGATGGAGGGTCTGTGCATTCCCTGATGTGTGTTTAATAGCCGGAGCCTTCATCTCCCAGTTACTTTTGTTTCTCTTCTTTATGACCTGCTGTGATATTGAGCTTAAAGCTTGTTAGAGGAGAGAGACATGTTCAGAAAGGTCTCACAAACACTGAATCACAGAAAGAAAAAATCACAGTATAATCTTTGTGTCCAGTTTTTCCACTTCTGTTTGTCACAATCGATCATGGAATGAAAATTGGGTCAAAGAAAAATACTTTACTTTTATCAATATACATGCACTGAAAATGAATCAGAGCATTTAACAGCCAAACATCACATTTGAATGGCATGTTTGGTTCCATAAACATTGAATATTAAAATATATCACAGTAAATCCACTAACCGGGACCTGAAAACTTAATCCAAATAATGAACTGACATTTGGCAAATTTATAGTGGAGGTTTTTTTTTTTGCGTTAATCTTATTTTCAGACGCAGTAACAGCAGCAGTGTAACTAAGGGTTTGGTGTTTACATCCGCATCTGCTTCAAGCAAAGAAGTGAAGCTTGTCCTTATACACACTTAACTGTTACAATAAATATCAAGTTAAGTGAAACTAGTCCCATAAAAAGCTATTACAGCCTTATTCTCTGTACAAAATCTTGTTAAAAAGGTGAAAAATAGGTAATTGGGAAACTACATGGTGTGGACACATACCAGTTTTATTGGCTTTGTGGAAACAACAATTATAAGCCAGACCTCCCTCGGTTTGTACACAACACAAAATATGCATACCCGCACATGTATACGCTCCGTTTCTCCTGCCTCTGGTTTTCAGGGTCTTCCGTGATGTTTGAGGGATGCTTTAAATATCAGCATCTAAACAAAGTTTAATTGCTGCACTTCCACTCTGGAGGAAGCTGCTTAATGGGAACCAGATCCAAGCAGCACAACAACAAAAAAACTCAACATGTTGAGCAGCGGAACTGGTATTTAATACAAACCCTGCTGGTCAACATGGCTTCAACATGCACAAACGCTGTATACCATCAATTATGTTATTGTCAGTATGGTTGAATATGTTATTATAATTACAGGAGGGGGAGCGACCACAACATTTTCCACCCTCATACCCGGCGTTGTTGTCCATTCATCTGTGAGCGATGCACAACGTATTTTGTAAACAAGCGATGGAGAAGAGTTGCGAGGCAACCGAGCATTTAACAGCCCCATAAATTGGCTTGACTCCACACCAAAATAAAATCTTAAAAGTGTAATCATGTGTTCTCTCTGCGTCCTGCGTCTTTCTTAATGTTATCTTATACATGTGAGTTATACATTGTCAGTAATGGTGGCAAAAATGGAGAAAAAACTGCCGACAGACAGGACAACACATGTTTTAGTCTGTGTCAAATAAACCAGAGCTTCTCTTATCAACAGGCTGGACAGGGACAAATTTGGAAATGTGACACAGTCTTCCGTCTTTTTCCCATGATGCCACGTCAATGTATGCGGGAGCAATGTGAAGACAATATCTTTTCATAAGCTGCTTTCAGACATGCACTGGGGCTTCATATGAGAGGGATTCATGTGAGAGGGCTTCATGAGTTTTTCCTGCCAGCCCCGTAGTAATAACTAAGAATGTCTGAGTGAGAATACAGCAGGACGATGTCTGTAGAATTCACAGCGATCCAGGGTTATGGTTGATGAAGTTTCAAACACACGGCGGATAGAAAACTGAAGAAAACATAAAGAATACAAATTTAAAAAAGAGGAGCCATACACGCAGAAGACGTAGACAAAGATGTCAACTTGGAAAGACAACGAGATTCCGCAGTTTTTGGCAGTAAAAGCCGACAAAGTCAGTGTGGTGTAAATAAAAACGTGTGAAATGTGATTTCCGCACTCGGATGTGTACGTCACGTCCTGCCTCCTGCATGTTCTTTCCACAATCTCATGTCTGGAGTTCATGTCTGAAAACGGCTTCATCGAGTCTTTATGAGTCTACAGCTGAAATTTCCGAGTACTTGGTTTTGTGCGCTTGTTGCATTGTTAATAAATTGGTGTCTAGATACTTGTTAAAACACCTTGCAGCTGCAGTTCAGACCATTCTTGGTAACACACACAAGGACCGAGTGTGGCCAAAGGGGAGTGAGGTCATTTGTTTCTTTTGACACCGCGAAAAAGGACCACACAGACCACATCGCTGAACACACACACACACACACACACACACACGAGAACATTGCGGTTGTTCTTGCCTTGAAGAGGCTCTTACTCCGCCGCACATGACTTCAAGAGTAGCTGTTGGATTTGGTGGCTCTACAAGAAAAAGTGTTTCTGAAGTGACGTGCCGAGGATGAGAGACTAACAAGACATCTTTGTCACATTCCCCTCTGTCTTTTTCCTTTGCCACACTCACACACACTCACACACACACACACACACACACACTCACACACACACCCAAAGACAGACAGACACAGGCCGGGCTAATAAAAGAGGCTCTGGACCCGGATTAGTGTTAAGGCTCTGTGGCCCCAACCTTTTATAGTCATATTAGCCCAACACACGCAACATCAGTCGCCGCTTCTCAAAACCAACCACACAGGGCAGGAAGAGGAGAGTAACGAGGGATGGACTTGACATTGATTAAAATCGCATGGACTGAGTGGAAGGTAGAAAGAGTGGGAGAGGAGAAAAATAAATAAAAAACACTACTGGGTACACTGACTCTGTGGGCTCTTTATTCTGCGGGCTACGTTTTGACTCATTTCCAGGGGTGGGTTCCTGCTAACCACTCTGGCACTGGTCTCAACCAGACTCTCACCACAAAACATTCAATTGTATGTTTTCCCATAATTAGCGCTCCATTCCTGCCCCCAAACAAATGCTACCCCCCTCTCCAGATCCACAGAGAAACACTGCTCTGTTTCCTTCTGCATCAAAGTGAACTGCGTCCACACGGGAGAGTTTAACTGAACCTGAACAAGAGGCCGTGAACCAGACGAAGAGGAAAAACTTTTTATATTTGAGTTGTAAGTATTTAATCTGTCTTCTCCGCATAAGTCTGCCCGAATTGTTTGCGCTGGTAGATCTGTTTCCAAAAGCAAACATTTGTTTTCAATCAGTTTGATTAAAAAAGATGTCAGGGCTCAAAGTAGTTTCAACTTTCATATCAAAGAGGGCGCAGCAAACCGTTGAGAAAATCTGAAAGAGAAATCTGAAATAATCCGTCCATGCGAGAGGCCGAGCACTCTGTTTCCCAGGGTGTTTGATTTATGGCTTCGTTGCTTCATCCATGACAGAAAACAGCATTTTAAACACTGCACTTAGACATCCACTGGAGACAGTAATACACAGGAGACTAAGACACAGTACAAGTGCACACTCTGGCAGCGACTGAGCACTGCTTCAAAAGTGCAGGGACATCAGTTAACACTCGGCCACGACTCATATTAACAAACCACCAACACTAAAGCCCCAAAACCGGAGAAAACTAAAACAGATGAGGAAAGTTAAGGCGCATTTGGGACGTTTTTAATTGCAAATAAAACTGAAATTTCCCTCCAATGTTGGTGAAGTGGCCGGAAGAAGCCTGCATTGAAGTGCTAACAATGTAATGTAGGAATAAAAGCTCACTCTTAAGACGAATACAAGAGGAATTATTATAGACCAAAGCAGTGAACATTGCAGTTACATTAATGAGGTGACCAGATGTTTTTACTACGTCTTCCTTTGCTCCAAACCAACAGAAATCCTAATTCCTATACGACCACTTGAGGACTTTGTCCCTTTAGTGATGACAACGTTTTTGGGCTGAAAAGAATGACGCTGTCATTTTTACTTGGGAGAAACAAATCTCAAAACTAGAAAGGCAATCGGAGGTGCATACCTCCGTCTATAGGCTTACACCCCATCTCCCAATGTTACAGAAAGTGAATATAAAAAATCCTGGATACGCCCCTTAAGCGAACCTGCTCCAAAAGTTCATGGGTTCCTCCTTTGCCCATTCACCTTCCACCAAGTGGCCAAAAGCTCAGGTCAGTAGTTTTTGCATAATTCTGCTACGAGACAGACAAACAGCAATGAAAAAACTATGACACTCAGTGGAGCCTTAACCTCCACCACGGCCCAACATACCCTTTATGAAACCAGCCTCTTAACCATGCCAAATTTTTTCCTTCAAGATCCATTAATCAAGGAAGATGTTGACCAACCTTTAAAGAAAACGAAGGGAAAAATAACTCAATTCGCACCAAAATTCAATGGGTTCCTTCTTGAGTCAAGCTGTAAAATATCCTTTGCCTCATTATACTGTATATTCATGCAAAAGTTATAGGGTCCTCACTTGTCATCGCTACACATGCAGCGTGTTAAAGCTCCCACAGATGAACTTGACATTAGGCTTCCAGCTATGTCACTTTTCAACACGTATGCTACCTGATTTAAATCTTTTAGAAGGAAAAAGAATTTGGTTTTAACACGGCAATAAAGTTTGGCTGGAGTGCTCCAGAAGCGTCTGGTTTGAACAAACTGACCAAGTGATTTGAATAATGCCTGCTTTCAGCACCGGGAGTGACAGAGCTGACAGGCAGATGGTTCACATCACGCTACGTTCTGAGAAGCTGAGAGCAGGAGACGCAATTACCGAGACTGGTCCTTGTAAATCAAACATCCACAAAGCTGCTTCCACATGCTAGAGTTAGCTCATCTTTTAGTGTGATCCTACATGTCAGGAAATGCTGATTTATACGTGTAATGCATTACAGGTTTAAATCCTGTGTGGGGACAGAAAACTGCAATTAGGAAAAAATGTCCAAGAGCTCTTGCATAATATTTGATATATCAATATAAAAATTTAACAAAAAACATATTGTTTATTGACCAACTCTGCACATAAAAACCAGAAAAGGATGTTAAAATGAAATATGTGCAGGAAAACAGGGTGACAACTACAGTGCTCTGATCTCTTAGCAACACAGAGAACAGCAAAATATCAACACAACTTTACAAAGAAGAGAAGACAAATCGAGAGGTAAGTACGACCGAATGGTAGATTTATGAAATAGAGGTACAAAAAGGGAAGAAGTTAACGAAGAGAAAGCAGGGGCAGACATAACCTCAACTTATCCATGTAGTAAACTGTGTTTGGTAACATTTCATTTGCTCTTTATGGTCCTGAATGAAGTGAGTCATGCTGAATCATCATGGAAATGCATGTAACAGGATCTAGTCTATCTAACAGAATCCACTGTTACAAAGGGTGCATTTAACGTCCATGGATTTGATGTAGTCTGCTGATCTCTTGAGGGTTGCAGGTCAAGTTCTTGAAAATTCTGATCAGAAGAAATAACTGGAATTGCAGAAACATAAAGTTGAACTTTCTGACAATGAATTTCACGCTTTGACTGAAAAGCTGAGAGCAGGAGACACAAATATTTGTCCCGGAAAACACAAAGACACGACGAGGGATTTACAGTATTTAGGAGTATGCCAAACATAATACAAACTTATAGATGATGGAGAAAAGATGGGGATCATGTCCTTTATAGATCATGTCCTTTATGAGTCAACACAGTGTTATAGAGCAGGTTTTTAAAGGGCCTCTAAACCACAAGCAGCTCTGTCTATAAAGGGCTAAACAGCCAAAACATAACAACAAGTAACTGGTTTTAATTTAGTGGCTGATCGACATCTGCATACAACATGTTAGCATGTGTGCACGTGTACCCATGTGTGCACACGCCTATGCTGGCACACAAACACATGCATACTTTCCACCTAATGAAAGCATCTGAAAAACTCTCTTTCCCTAAAGCTATGTGTGCATCAGCATCTAATAATCACCACCTGACTCGTGTGTTAATGCTGCAGACGCTAATAAGAAAAGGCTAAACCGGCTTGAGTTCCCACAGATACTGCAGCTCACTGAAGCTACAGCTGCCAAAAACCCACAAAAACACATTGTGCACATTACACAGAGTTTTGCACACAAGGACGATAATCTTTAGATCTGCTGGGTTTACAAAGCAGCAGGTCCATTACACATTAGATTCACCTGCTTTACGTCCATGAAGTCACGGTCAAACAGAGAGATAACGTCAGCATAGTTCTCAATTAAAGACAATGTACTGGAAAAGTATTACATCAAATTCCCTCATCAAATCAGTCTTGATTTCTCTTCTTCTTCCTTGTTTATGCTCGGACACTGTTGTGTTTCTTGGTGCTTTACGGCCACGTACAGGTCATATTTGTGTAGTAGACTGCGCGATTCTTAAAGTAAAAGCGTGCATACCGATAAAATTAACTCTGACACAACTTAACTGCTGGAAAATGTCATATTTATGGGTCTCACAGGTGTTGAAGTATTGAAGGAGGATTATTATTATTATTCCTTTACATGGAAACGTAGTGAGGGGTCAGCGTAACAGAGGTCACAGAGGACTACACTGTTCACACAGGACCAGCATCAACAAATCCACAACATTATTTTATCTTGTAAAAACTAACTGCACTGTGCTAAACTAGAGGTGAACAAGTCAGCATTCACAGTCAGACTCAATGATGGGATTGTAATGGAGCTGAGAGACTTGGTCTTGGCAGAGCTGGTGAACACACACTCAAATTCTATAGAAACTAAATGTAAATTGTATAATTGAGACAGAGGATGAAGACTTGAATATTTTTTGAGGCATAAGTGTCCAGGGGTGTCTTCTTTTCATTTTCAACTTTGAATTAAATTTAAAAAAGGTAAATGAAATAAAAATAACAACATCACTGGACTCATTTAGATTTTGATATTTATTCTGACCAGGAAGTTGATGACTTCTTCATGACTTGCACTTGATAAACTTGCAGAAAAATACACTTGGGATTGATTTCATTAATGAATTTGAGCTTGAACATTTTTTTGTAAAATAATAACGAATGGGAACATTTCAGAATCTGCTGAAGAAACATCCTGTTTTTAAAATGTCTTCAGTATCACAGTAACTCACTGATAGCTGGAGTTTATCTGATGCTACACAGCAAAAAATTGAACAGTCAATCGCAGTCTTCCCATTTTCATTTCCCAACATGTCAACAAATATAAAATGTACAACTGAAATTCTCAGGATCAAACTACCAGGAAAGAGGACAGCTATGCAGTTTCAACAGCTGTTTTCTTTTGCTTCTTTTTGGCGACTGACCCGCACTCATTTCAGTTTTATTTCTGCTGGTCTTTTTGTCGTCAACCAATATTATTACAAATAAACACACCAGCCAGGAGGCCTGTATCCTGAGCGGTGAGCAGAGGAGACACGGCACGATTAGCAGCTACTGCGGAAAATACATTATAGCTGCATTGAACAATAGAGTATTCAAGTCTTTTCACTCTGAAATCACTGCGGTGCATGTTATGACCGGGCTGTGCTCGTGTTCTGCCAGGATTATAAAAATGTTCTGGCCTCAAGAAATGTTGCTAACTCCACTTACACAGAAAAAAGCATCATTCAAAAACTTGTGTTTTTTTTTTAAGCTGCTGTCAGTCAGACACTGAAGTCCAGATATTTTCCTGAATGTCCTCAAATATCAGAGTCAGTTGCTCCGCACATTTTACTGAACTTATCCCGCAAGTCCCTAAATAAAAATCCAGAAACTGAGTGAGGCCATATGAGAAATTCAGAAATTCGGAAAAGTGGGCGTGTTGATGACCTTTCTAACACCCAATGGACGTAAAAGCGAGAAAACCCCCCAAAAAGAATACAAATATGTCAGGATGAAAAGAGGTGTCTGACATGTAGAAGAGGAAGATGTCAACCTGGAAAGACGATGAGATTCAAGAGCTTTTGGCAATGAGGGTCGGCGCCAATGTCAATGTGCTGTAATCAAAAAAAGTGTTCTTTACATCATGTCCTGCCTCCTGCTCGATGCAGGCGCCTCGCCGGGTGATTTCCTGTGAACGCTTCTGACTCGAACAATCTCCTGCTGCGTTCTTCAGAAATGAAAGGCAAACTCCAGACTCCTCACACATGTCCGAAAACGTCCTACGAAATAAATTGCCCAGGTACGTTACATCTTTTCAAGGATCATTACTATGTTACTACTTACATACTTTTATTTCATTACTATGTCCTGCAGCTACTTTGACATGAACACCAACATGATCCTCTGAAGCTCAGACATTCAACTGCTTTAAGCTCATTCCAAATCTTGTGTCTAATCTCATTGAATAAAGTAAATTGTCACTCAACAACTCTGTGACATGCGTGGCCCCGTCTGAAAGGCTGTCAATGCTTCTGCCTGCTAAAAGTGTTTAAGGTGTGATTTTCATTTCAGCACGGTTCCTCTATTGGCATGAGTGACACTGATAAGGCTTCTACAATGGATTAGTCAGTCCATTACCGGTGAGGACAGACATGCCGGGGTGAGGTCACCGGTAGGACACGCAATATGGAGGGATCAGAGTATCTCAAAACAAGTAATCCCTGTCTTTTCCCTCACTTTATCACCATGTGCTTATAAATAACTGGTAATAATGGAAAAATTGTGACCATGACAAACAATCCCCAGAAAGCCATAATAACTCAACGCCAAATATTGCAACGTAACGTAACATCCAACTAATTTTAAGGCGTAAAAGATTAATTGTTGCGCTGCTGTGAACTCAGAAAAGTCAAGTCTGTTATAATGTCCAAATACAACAAGTCTGCTCTGACCAGCACACACACACACACACACACACACACATGCATGAGCACTGACAGATTGATTCATGGGAAAGGAAATGATAAGTTGCTGATTCTGGCTCTGGGACTATTTCACTAAGATGGACAGATACTCAGAGGGAAGCAGGGGACCTGTTTGATTAAGATAGATTAAAGTATTATTAAGTCAAATGGAGGAGCTGTCAACTGGCTCTCGCCCTCACGGTATGAAAGGTTAAGTCACTAAGTTTGGTTTGAGACCCGGTCGGTGAAACAATGTGAGTGCAAGAGCGTCAGAGGAGGCTATAGAAGCTGGAGGGAGGGGGGGGGGCAGAAAGTCAGAGAGAAAAGAGACTATGTATAGAACTCAGTGGTCTCTGAAATAGACCCATCACCGTGGTCGGTTCTTATCGTCGGCTGTTGAAAAGCATCTCTGGGGAGGCAGGACTCAGAAATCGTTGATGCCTTTCCAGGAACTGCATTCTTCCATGAAAAGGGTTTTAAGATAGATTAGCCGTACATTCATTTTGCTGTGGTCACTGCACTAAGTTTATCACCAGTGATTACCAACTTTGCAAAAGCTGATGTATAATACTCACGACAAAGTGATGACATTAAGTTGCGTTATTATGGACATAGATCCGAATGTTTGTATAAACTAAACTATCAAAACAACTAAAAACAGACATTTGACTTATTAATACATTCTTGCTTACTACGATGCAAACAGCAATAAAAAAATAAACCAGATAAAGATATTCATTCCCTTTTCTGACCACTAGTAGCACAGTAGACTCGCACTTTCAGAAGTGGGCCCGGTTTGTTATATGCAATACACACTCCTGCCAATAGGTTGACACTATTCTACTGATTAATAGGTTGTGACCATGCACAGGGTAGAAGAACGAAGGCTGCCAACAAGAAACCCTAATCAGTTGTAAACACCCAGTAGCCACGGTAACAATGGCGTTGGATCTGCCATAGTGATAGCCTGGAGGCGGGCATGTTATACAGTTATATAGTGCAAACAAGGCATTAAAGGCTCTTCGGGATGAACTTCCCTTCAGCGCAGACTTTGGCCTTTGACACATCGCAGACTTTCAACATGCACAACAAAGCTGTGGCAAAATAAAGGAACGGGACCAAATCCAGAAAAAATAATATAGACCCTTTAAAAGCAAGTCAGTCAATATCCTGCCATAGTTTTTGTCTCCGTCTGTATTGTGTTGGTTGAAATGAAGTCTGGGCAGAATTCATTCTAGACCCTGGAGCTTTTAAAACATAGACACAGATCTGAGAGCATGAGTGGGTGTGGTCATGGGAGCTGACCTGTGATGTGATGCGTCTATTCTTAGAGTCTTAATGCATCCTCTCCCCTGGGGCTGCCTCCCCTTAGGTTATTTTAGCAGCGCATCCTAAATGGGTTGCCTCAGGAAAGGTTTAAATATTGATTCACTGCCTGTAAAATTTAACTGGGCAAAGCAGGCAGGTATTTTCTGACTCTGCACATGAGAGGCCTTGTTCTCAAAAACCTTTTGATCGGTAAAAACGGAATTTACGATAAAAGGTTTTAAGGGGAGTTAACAGTGAACAGATCTTCCTCGGCATGTTTTCTCCTAAATCTTTAAACAGAATATCCATTAAAGGGTTGTTTCACTAACAGGAAATTCATTCAAGTCCCCTTGTGCTTACAGAGACAGACTAAAAGGAATCTATCTCAAGTATTCACATTAAACCAAGCAACAGCCAATGGCCTATTAGCTAAAACCAAACCTCTCACACATTAACCTGTGTGTGGATCAGACAGTTGTTGTTCTGCATACTGCACATCTCCATGTTTATCTGTCGATGGTAATATTTGGGAAATCCTTTTGAAACTGTCAGCCAACAATAGGCTAAATATACTTGAGAACAAACCACCTCTTTCACCTTGGCTGCTTTTGTTGAAATATTTGCACGTCTTCTCTAAAGATCTCCTTTTATGGACAATGTCAAACTGTAGTAAAAACTTTCATTGGCATTTTGAGAAACAAACTGAATCTCGTACAAAAGCTGCTTGTCTACACTTAAAAAAAGAAAAAGAAGGGTGGTGAGCACAATTTGTATAAACGGCAGTTACTTGGACCAATGATGCAACACAGGTACAATTTCATATTACAGTGGGTGCAACGGGTGTCGTAAACAAAACACACAACATATTCACATACATGCCGAGCTTAGCAACAGCAGCTGTTAGGGTAAGTGTGGTCTGGCCGTGGTGCTGGGTTTTCAAATAACCTCTACTCTGTGGTCGCTTCTCAGAACCAACGCTGTGGTCCGACTGGCAGAGAGCAGCCTGTGTGTGTGTGTGTGTGTGTGTGTGTGCCAGGATATAGGCCCTTTTTCACAGTATCTCGACATTTTGACGTGTCACTGTAGGAAAATCACAGGTGGTGCGGACCACATGGACGATGACGTTCCAGTGAGACATGACAAGGAGCAGGCGTGAAAAATACCAGGGCCCTGAAACCGAAGCAGCTAAATGGCATTCAGCCATAATTCAACTCACGCCAGTGCTTTTCATTAAATTCCATGTTAACTTATATGCTGTGAAAAAGGCTGCTGTGGGCAAACTCAGAAACACTGCCCTTCATCACCATTGACTGGATTTAATTGGGTAGGATTAGGGTTTGGTGTAATTCTTGTATCTGGACTGAAAACGACATTGTTTGTGAGCTGTGAGTCATGAGTTGCATAACATCTAACAGCCAGTGAGAGACAGAGGCATGACGATATCGAGAGAAACCAAAGAGGAAGGTATGATAAGAATGACAGCGGCAGAGAGACAGATCCAGATGGACGACCTGGTGAGTGACCTCATATGTTTGTGTCATAGACAGACAGCCTTCAAATCACCACTCGTCTCTGTGTGTAGATTCACTGTATATCAGCCTCACCGTTCATTCATTCATTCACATGCGCCTGTTTTAGAACATCAGAGAAGTTTCCCTTTAAGGTTTTGTTCCCACAAGCCTTTGCATGTGTTTAATATTGCAAAGAAGTCTATTTTAACCCAAATGATGGTCTCTTCTTAAACCTGACCAAGTAGTTTTATTGCCTCAACTTGACCAAGTAGTTTTATTGCCTCGAATTAACTAAACTGCAACCGAAAAGTAAAGCCAGACAATAAAACCTTCTGGCACAAAAAAAACCCGACAGCTTCTCCCAGCAGTACTAAAATAAATATCTCCTATATCGCCATTTTCACATTTGAATTCAGGACATTGTCTGGAGTTGCCCTTTCACACATGCGGCACACAACCAGTGATTATCCATGTGGGACACCTACTGGAAAAATTCAGTTTGGTTAAAGGCGCCTGGGTAGAGCGCGCAGGACGGAAGGAGAGAGACGTCATCAACACGTCCACTCACTCGCTGGGAATTCTCCTGATAACAACCGGCTCCATGTCAAATATCCGAGCATTGGACACTACACAGTTTTTTGTATTAGGGAGCTGAAAGTATAAATGATGTTCCGACTGATTCGTATCTTGTCTGTATTTATAAAGCACTTTTCTAGTCTTGATGACCACTCAAAGTGCTTTACAGTAGTTTATTGCCATTCACACATTCACATACACATTCATACAGTTCTTCTATGGGGAGCACTTTTTCTATGAGAGGCAATTTGCGTGCACACACAGGTAATGTGTAGAAGAGTTCAGGGTTGCAGTGCATGCAGCTTTAAAAAGCTTAAGTTAAATAATGCATCCCCTCAGATTAAGTTTTCCCAAACCAGATGGACTGCTATTCTTTTTTTTTTTTCAGTTTTATAGTTTTTTCCCCCCAAAAAGAAAAATCTTGTGCATCAAGAAAACTGCAACAGAATCCAGAGCTTGAGAAACAATTGGTCTTATTTTCCTCAGGAGAGACACACTTGAACAGCACTTTGGCGTCGGTGCATCACTGGGGTATATCAAATACACAAATTATGAGAAATGGGGACATTTTCAAAGTTTTTGTTGGATTCTTTGGCAGTTTTTCTTTACACCTTTGAAAATACACTGAACAGACTAGCAAAGAAAACACTTTTACACTGAAATAGAAATACAAGATGATTCTTTTATTTTAGTTTCACTAAATATTTATTGAAATCTCTGGTCGTGACCTGACCCGAATTTGGAAACTACGTCAAACTACCTGCTCTAATTGTACACTTCGCGGTCTTGAGCAGATCTAAATAACTATATTAGAATATCCCTGCCAAGGTCTTGGAACCTCAAACCATAGACGTCGTTGTGTTACTGCAGCAAAGGTCAGAGTGAGCTGCTGAGACAGTTAGGGTTTATTTATTGCCAATTTCTCTGGACATAAGAAAAGCTTCACTGACTAACATCACTATTTTATTTAAATGCATCACCTTATTTTCTCAATACAGCAGAAAAACGTTCTAAAAAAGATGATTTTCAATACAATTGCAGAATATTTGGCAGTCGGATATTTCAGACATAAAACAAAAACAAAAATTCAATTGTGTTTAACATGATGTTTTGTATAATTGACTTGTCATTCTTATCTCTCAGTTGTTCAGGTAGCGTCCCACGTGATTTTGTGTTCATTCCCACACTCCCAGACACACACACACACACTCAACTGTGGTTAGACTTCACATGGCTCCACTTAGTGGGAAAAGTATCACATCCAAAGCAATAACACAAACATGGCAACCCCAAGCGGCCCCAAGGGGGATTGGCACAGGACCTGGCAAACCATTCATCATCAGGCTCACGTTGCCATATGTCTGTGCACTGCCACTTTTAGTGATTTGTGAACATGTGTGTGTGTGTGTGTGTGTGTGTGTGTGTGTGTATAGAGGGGGGTGCATAAGCTTCACTGTATTTCTGTGTGCATACCAGTGAAGCGACACTGTCCCAGAGGAACGGAGCAGGAACTTGGCCAAATTTAGAAAAGGATTATCATGTTTCAGGATCTCTCTATAGTTAAAGTAATGAGGGAAAGCTACTGTATTTATGCGATATGTTATTTATGAATGAACAGCCAACTGGAAAGGCATCGAGGAGAAAAGACTGATAGGCGAAAAGAAACCAAGGGACCATCAAGGGACTTGTCCGAGCAGAGGGACAGAAGCCTATGTTTGTGTTCCAGGATGTTATTGTTGCACTTTTGCTGCAGATGCTCAGAGGGAAGGGGAATAGAGAGCGAGAGAAGCCTTCCTGAGTGGTCATTACATGGCAGATGGCACATGATTAAGTTGGGGCGATCTCAAGTGTGCTGTTTGGGGTCAAAGGGACAGATCGAGGAAAGATGGAGAGGAGGAATAAAGGTAAGAAAGAAAAAATGGAATTCAGTTTAAATCATGTTTAATCACCTGGCCTCAGTGGCACGTCATTTTAGAGCTGCCCCGAAGGGTGTGTGTGTGCATGTGTGCGGAGATTAAAAAGAGGCATGTGCTTTTATTGCTCTGCTGAAAATATTGAAAAGCGAGCGAGTCATTCAGTGTGTGTCCACGTTTGTGTGTTTTGGTCTTACCCTGGAGATGGTGAGGGGCATGTTGAAGTCCTTCCCTCCCTGCAGCCTGAAGCCCCAGGGGGCGGGGCCTAAAAGAGTGACGCTGTAGTTGCTGCTCATGGTCTCCCCGATAACGTCAAAAAGGTTTGGTGTTGATGTCGCTGGCGAGTGACGGTGCTGATGGCGGGTCAAACACGTTGCACAGATCAGGTGATAATGGTGATGTCGCTGCAGGCTTCTGATGACGGGTATAGGACAGCGTGTATCGTCTCACTTTAAGATGCTGATCCAGGATCTGAGGGAAGATGAGAATGAAAGGTACACATTAGATCTGTGATGGTGGGGCAGAGGACGTGAAAAGAAAAATGTAAAGATGGATTTTCAAGAGGAACATGAGAGATAAAGATGATAACGAAAAGGGAGGAGATGAGAAGCAGAAATGTGGAAAAGAAATTAACAAATCACTGTAGCTACAACAACTTTCAATAAACATAAAGCATTTATATATTTAATATATTTAATGTTTAAAAAGAAATTAAAAAAAGACAATACAACTGTCTGTGATCTCTTATTAGTGAAAACAAACATATTCACATGCAAAGTATTAAAATAAAATTGATCTTACTACACTAGAATAAGCTGCAGTTGTTCAGTAGCATAAAACATTCATAGTTACCAAAGGACATTTACACTGAGCTAACAATACTGCAACTGCAGCACATTTCCTATTAATAGGTGTTATTATAGTATGAATGGAGAGGCTGTACCTTTTTAGTGGGAATTCCAGAGCAAGATATTCCTTTAGTGGAAGGTAGACAATGTTATCCCTAGTTTCCCTTGGACCCTTCCCAGCAAACACACCGAGTGTGTGTATGTGTGTGAGGGAGGTAGAAACATACAATGCTCTTATATACCAGCTAATGACAGAGGGGAGGGGAAAGGGGGAGGAGGGGAGAGAAGAAGAGGGAGGCGAAAGGAAGAACGGCTGGAGGTTAGGATGGGAGGAGAGAGGGAGGGAAAAGAGGAGGGGAAAATCGCTGGTGGGTGGAGTGAGAGGGACGCAGGAGAGGAGGCGAAATGAGGGAGATGATACGAGGGGTGAGATTAGAGGATGGGAGGAGGCAACACTGGGAGGAGACAGAAAACGAGGGGGGGTGAGGTGAGATTACAAGGGTAAAAAAGAGAGAGTAGACGACAAGGGGTGGGCGAGGGAGTGAGGGGCAGAGGAGAGGAGAGGGGATGGTTTATCTTTCATCCAGATATTTTGGGAACATGGACTCAGAGCTGTGGGCTGCTTCAGTTAAGGTGGAACCAGCCATGACCCGAGCACACGTCCCAAAGGCTTCAATTAGGAGGTCTCTCAAAAGGGATCTTGGAAGGATACGTTACAGTGATGGTGACTGTGTGTGAACTCAGGGTCACACACAGTCACCATCTCCAGGAAATGTCCGGACCCAATTTTCTGGACATTTACTTTTTTTTTCTACTCTATTGTACAGGTCCTGACTAATAGTGTATAACTGTAGAGTTAGACTTCTATAAATCGTCCTATTTCTACATATCTACTCTGCAAATTAACTCTCTTTCTTTATCTATTTCTTCATTATTTATGTCCTTACAGCTCAGGCACTTCTCCTCATTCAGCATCTCTGCACTGGCTTTAGTCCATACCCCCTCTTTTCTTGCCCAAATAGATCAATACAGACTTTGTTTTTAGACTGATTTAAGTAGTGGCTCAATAAAACACTCATCCTGCTCGTTTCTTGGCCCTGACCCCACACACATCCAGCCACACGCGCGCGCACACACACACACACACACACACACACACATTGCCAAGTCACAGCTCTGGACTATGTTCTCTGCAGGGTACTTATAACAGCCTGGTGAGTTCTAATAAATACTATTTATTTTGGAAAACCAACAAATATCAATGAGGAGATGTTAAGAAAGAACTTGGACATAAATTTAGAGGAGAGAAAAGAGGCTGGACAGCAATATGAAGATAAAACAGAGAAGAACACAGAGGAGATGGAAAGACAAGAGGAGGCAGTGAGCAGAGTAACATTCAACCTCTGCACCATGAAATGATTCTGACACAGTTAATAAGATAACATCATAATGGACATAAAAGTATGAGAAGATTAAAACAGGATGGTTTTCATTAACTTGCTAATAAATACTCCCACAGGGTTTCTCACACACACACACACGTTTGTACAGGTGTCTTAGTGAGGACACTCATCTGCATAATGCATTTCCTAGCCCCTTACCCCAAACCTAACCATCCAAACTAAATGCTTAACCCTAACCTTTAACCTAAACCTAATTCTAACCCTAACCTTAAAACCAAGTCTTAAACCCCAAACAGTCCATTAACGGGGGGGTCACAAATTGAGGTCCTCACTTTCCCAAAATGTCCTCACTCCGTAGGTTTTAGACTCAAACTGGTCCTCACAAAGATAGCTGTACAAAAGCATACACACACACACACAGTGGGTGTGGGTAGATATATATATATATATATATATATATATAGATGGAGGAGTCATTAAACCTGTTCCCGCTGCCGGACTGATGGAGGGAGCTAATGTAATCACTGAAGACACTGTGTTTATATTTCTCTGCTATAGTACAGATGGTTGCTCGTGCTCGTTGGAGGAGATCTACCTCGAACTTTATTTGGGGAGATGACATGGATAATTAGTAAAAACCCTGTTGAGCCCTTTTGATCAGGCAGTGGACACCACAGGACGTAACCTCTTCTTGGACAACTGCCCTGTATGAACCAGGTTAATGTCAGCAGCCGGTGTTGTGAAAAGGAAGCCACCCTCTGCAGCGATGAGCCTACAATCATTAGGAATATCCTGCACCCATTGACTGTATATAAAGATGGACGACACATCTCAGCTTCCTCTCACTGCCCAGAAACAAAGCGAAAATATCCCACATACGAATACTGCCATCTTGCATATTTGGAGCCAGAATCTGCACAGAAGCAATCGGTGGACAGAGCCACGTTATCGAGCTGATACAAATGCTCCACTAATGTCAAGTAAATCTTTGTGATTATTTCGAGTTTTGGGTCCATGTCCCATTCACTAACACGAGGGAGGCAAGGTATATGACCTATACTGCAGCCCGCCACTAGGGGGTGATCGAGACACTTTGACTTCACTGTTGGGGATCTTTGAGGTCGTCCATCTCTACATATCATCTTTATCTACAGTCTATGATTGAACCACGCAACAAAATATCAGCTGCTACAACATCCTTTTCTTTTCCTATAGATAACATGTTTAAAACTGCATGTCTAAGGTCAGGGGTCAACGACAAGGACAAGAGAGAGAATGACAGGAACATTAGGTGTGAAAGGGAACTACTACTCTTAGTATTTATGTAACCAAACAGGGGCCAGACAGAAAGTAAAACTGGAAGGAAAAGAGTATGTATTGTATTGAATAAAAAACTCACGAACGTTTGTGTAAACCATGTCCTCAATGAAAAGATAGTTATCTCTGTAAGTTTACTCCAAAACTGCCAGTGGGTATTTCTTTCAATTCTGATCTGATTCTTGGTTTAAATTATTCCCGTTTAAAGAACAAACCAACACAAGATAAATAAAAGAAGTCCATCTTGTAGGGGGGGAAACAAATGTTGGTTCAATCAAAGTTGAGAATGAATTAATATATTAACTGCATTTAGGTCATTGTCTCATTTCCATGTGATGAGATCTCTGGTTTTGTTTCCCATGAAGATATAATTTCTAAAATATGGACCCTCCCTTTAGCCCACCGCTCTATTTCAATGTCTTTAGAGACTTGATCGATTGCTTTCATTGTCAAAGATGGCCAGTGGCCAGAAAGGGTAAGAGAGGGAACAATGGAGATTTGTGGGCCACAGTATAATGATATCAAAGACTAACAATACAGAGTGTGCTGCAGCACGAACCCTCAGACGCCCTGCCAGTCCTTTGTTCTGTCAAATGGTCTATTCCAGTCGTCCATATGCTCACCTCTCAACATGCTTAATGATCAGAGCTTAGCAGCCCGCAGCCAATACACACACACACACACACACACACACATGCGCACCCCAAGGCAAGCTCCACCCCTTCATGGTAGGATAATCTGCCCCTGTAAATGACATTTAATGCATCAGCCACATGATTAAAAGGGGGACACCCACCCCTAATTCTGCCAGCTGCCCACATGCACAATCACACAGATTTGCACAGCTATCCTTATAAGGACTTTCCATTTACTTCCATTCACTGTGGCAGCCTTACCAAAACAATCACCAATTCACGCCTGACCTTCACCTTAACCTAACCACAATTCACATCTTACCCCTAACCTAAACCAGGAGCTCAGAAATGATGTATGTCCTCACTAGGACTGAGCTTTGGTCCCCATGAGGTATACTGGTCCTGACAAGATCAGAGTTTATTTAGGAAAAGGAAGAGGTAATAAAAATTAGGACACACACACACACACATGCACACACACACACACACACACACACACACTGGGGACACAACATATGTCCAATCTCTATGCACAAATGAAATTTCAGGTCAAAACTGAAAACAACAGCTGTGGTCTGAATAACATTGATTCTACAATAGAAAACCCCTCCCGTTTATTTTATAATATTCAAACTATATATAAAAGTATATAGTATAAAACAGGTCGTAAGAAGGATTATTCTCCTTTGTATTATCATCACCATATATCATATGGCTGACATAACTCTTTGGCAGGGCAGTTTTGTTTAGTGGAAAACAGGAGAGTGGAAACTCTAGATGTTTGTAGACGTCTCCAGTAGTTAGACTGATGAACGTGGAGGAAATGGGCAGCGCGCCCGTGAGTAACCCAAAACTCCATAATCACACAAATCCTAGCGTATGCACAGATACATTTACTCACAGGTGCACACACACTTACCAACAGGTAGACAGACAAACATATGTAAGGCTGTTTATAGTGGGGAGAGTATTTGTCTGCCAGCCGTCTAATCGGTCTAACCCCACCAGACTGATATAAGCCTAACTAATCCCCCCAACCATCTCTGTAAAGACTGGACTGTTAAGGTTACAGTGACTTTTATTCCCAGAGGAGTTCCAACTTATGCGATAAAAAAAGTAGCTTCACAAACCAGGTGTTCTATCCAGTAAATTGAAATTAATGTTTAAGAGTGAGACAGAAAAATGCAGAATAATAGGAAGCAGAAAAACAATACAAGTAACAAACATGTAGATTAGGGTAAAGATTAGCCTTTGGTCCTGTGTAAACATGTAAAATCAAGTTTGTACAAAATGTGCATTTGTCCAGATTTGCAGCACAAGATTTAATGCTGAGCTTATTATCAGAAGCTTGTATCTGCCGCCTCAGCTCAGTCAGTGTTTATAATGGCTCGGTTTCACAGTGGAAAATATTCCTTCCTGCGTACCAGCCAAGCACACACACACACACACACACACACACTGGGAGATGGATCGCTCGGCCAAAACGATTGTCCATCCGAAGAAAGATAAAGTGAGAAAAATCTGTCTGGAGACATGAACACACAGGTGCACGTGCACACACACTCTCTCTCTCTCTCTCTTTTTCTCTCTCAGACCACTTACAAACACACATTTGCTTAATGCTTGGGTCAAGTCCGGGTCAATCAGAGAGAGAAGCATTTTAAAAGCCAAGTGTAATGTGGCCTCAGGGACGGAGCAGAGCACACGTTCCAAATAGACCATCCAACCCTTAAGACCATGAGCTCTACATGTCTCCTCTTTAGTAACACTGCTCTGAAGGGGGGAATTCAACTAAATAAATCTAATTCTGTCTAGCAGGTTATGATGAACTTTATTGAGCACATTCCCACTCACCAGAGGATGAACCAAGCACAAACTTTACGCTGGTAGCTCCACCACTGTCATCAGTGTGTTTTCTATTCTAGTTCTGTACCTTTGAGTTTCAATCCACGTGTCTCCATGTCTGTGCAGAGGCAACTTTGTGATAAAGCGTTCATGTAAATCCTGTGTTTTGTGTAAGTCAGTAAAAGTCTCTTTGTCCTATGTATTATCAGTTTGGGATCAGTGAAGTCCGTCAATCCATCAATCGTCATGAGTTACCCAGTTAAATACATCCATCCCTCCATCCCTCCATCTATCTGTCTGTCTATCTATCTATCTATATAAGACATGTGTAGCATTATGCAGTGCAGTACACTGTCTATCTGTGAGGTTGATATGTGTCGACACTGAGAATTTAAACATTTTATGTTACTTTAAGATGGCAGTATTTACCTCCTGCGATGTGACGAATAATAGAGATGGAGCATTGACTCGCAGCTGGAAAAAATAAAATACTTTGCAGGAAGTGGCGAGACAGCTCCAGGAACATCTTGGTAAACAAAAAGAAAAATAATAATCATGAGGCCTTTGGGAAAATATTTTGCTTTTTGTTTTTTAGTTTCCAAGGTTCATTGTGGTATGACTGACATCTGCAGATGTTTTTGTATACTAATGCCCTGTAACGTCTTCTGTAACATGTGCTGATTACATCACACTCACACTTGAGCGTGTTGCAGCCACATCCGAACGCCAGGAGTGTTCTGAGTCGACGGTTTGTCAGAACGTTTCATGATAGATGTGCCTCGGTCAGACTGCGTTCATTATATCAGCCTCAATGTCATGACACAGGCTTTGGTGGATAATGAATTATGTGTGGATGGTGTGCTTCCTACCGGTTTCAGGCAAAAGCCCAGAAGCACAGAGAAAACACACTCACACAAACACACACACACACAGTATTTGATGCACTGAGTAGACGTTTCCATGCTTTAACTTCTCCCTCTCTAGTAGACAGCAGCTGTTCTGCTTTGACTGCAGAAAAAGAGCGAGGATGTAAACTCAAAGAAAAAGAAGTGCAGATAAGATCACAGGATGATCGAGACAAAACATAAAATGATGGTGAAGATGAATTACATACGATTAAACGTGTGTGTATTTGTGTGTGTGTGTGTGTCACTTGCAATCCCAGCCCTTATATCTGTGACCAGATCCTATCAGCAGGGTCTCAGGGGGACTTCCAAGCATCTGCCCCATCCAGCTCAGTCTAAAGGACCAAACATCAATACTGCCCCACCCCCAACACTCTTCCTCCAACCCCCTCCCTCTGTCATATGTGGTTGTGTACACATGCATGTGTGTGTTACATCACCACAAAACAAGTCTGTGTAGCAGCAGTTTCAATAAATACATGGAAGCAATTAACACCATCTGCAGGAACCCACTGCAGAATAGAGGATCAGGGCTTTCTGTTGAAATGATAATAACTTGATTTTGTTGTTGTTGTTAGTTTGTTTTTCACATGTGGAAAGTAAGTACTGTATATTTATGGTACACTACTAAACCTTTGTAGCTAAACAGTACCTAATACTATAGTTTATACAGTATATCTCTACTATGAACAATACATTTGAAAAAGAAAATCATACAGTCCTCACCACAATAAACTATAAAAACAAACAGCATCGAGGGGAGGTAGAACATAAACTGTGGATGAAGCAGGTGCTTTAGACTCACCTGTTCCTGTGTCCTCTCAGTTGACAGCCACAGCCACCTATTGAGCTCTGTGTGGGACAGCGGCCTCTGTGATGGAGCCACGCCATTACGCACCGGGCCAGAGAGGAGGCTCCACGCTGCGTAAAATTAATTCCTCCTCTCCAAAGATCTATATAGTGTAAACACACCTGCGGGGGAACGACCCCAGAAGCTACATGATGGAAGAATTGCTGTCACCTAAATTGTGGCTCCCCCTATAGGTGGGAGGCGAAACTCACAGTCGTAAATACAAGTACTGGAGTGAGCCTCTCCATGCGCATAGTGACAAGTTAGAGTCATGTTTTACTCAAATATGATGCATGGTTTTATTTGTTGTGACATCGGAGATAAAAACTGTGATGAGTAGTGATGCCCTGTGCAGTAGGACCCTATATATATGATAGGCATATATATAGTTTCATACTTTTTACTGCACAACATAAAGATCTCTAATGTAGTGTTTTGTGCCATTGCTTCTGTGAACAATCCACTGTTGCTGTCAGCTGCTCTCTCTCTCTCTCTCTCTCTGTCTCTTTCACAGACACACACACACACGAGCATATGACACTGGCTCATTAAAACACCCATAAAAGTATTTTACCATCCTCTGCAGACCGGCTGGATTCTAGATGTGCTTCCCACTCACCCAATCCAAAGTTATCCTTCATATGATTAACCAAGTGGGCATATGTCCCACATCTCTTTGCTTCTTTTAGCTCTCAAATAAAAGCTGGTCCAATATTAGATACTCATTTCCTTTCTCTTTTTTCTTTTCCTTTCTTCTATTCTTCCGACAACGTCCTTTTTGGTTTCTTCGCTGGCTCTGCCACGCTGAACATATCGAGAGAACGAACTGTTCCTGCACGGTACTCCTGAGTCACATAGTGCAATTCCATGTGTTCCAGGAGCGTTGTGATAATGGCAGAGATGCCTTTCTCCCTATTATAATTTTGTGCACCATATTATAAGGTCAAATAAATGATGTTGTTTTGAGTATTGCACTGCTAACTGAGTCAAGCTTGACCTTTGGTTATCTTTACACATGCTGGGGCAGAAACCTCTGACCCGTGCGAGTGCATGCGTGGGTGGGGTCTCGTCAAACACCAGACGTCCGTCCACATGAAGACAGCAGAGGCTCCTCACAGGTGAGACTTACATCAGAGGAGAGTTATGCTTGTTAACTGGTTATTGTTTATCTCCAGTTTCAGTTGGGAGCAGCCTTGGTTTCAGTGCATGGTGATGTAATCTCTCTCTCACACAGTCACACACTCTTGCACATCTGTCATAGTTGTTGGGAGAAAGTACAGAGAAGCATGGATATGACCTTATTGTTTGACAGGACGATTCTTCTTACTCGTCTATCAGCCAGTTTTTCATGACACATGCGGTGTTATGTAAATTCAAGAAAAGTTCAATTCTGTCCTGTGGTCAAAGCTCCTACAAAAACATGATCTGTCTGATGAAGTATATAATGACTCATATCACATCTAATAGTCTGGATTTGTTTGAGACCACATGCTTGTTAAATGAGGAACATGTATCTTCTTCCCACATGAGTGTGAGCTGATGGGACATTTGATTCTTTCTTTTTCAGAGAGAAAGAGAGAAAGAAAGAAAGAAAGAAAGAGTGCACATTCATTGGGTAAATCACCTTTGGAAATATAAATCCCTACTTCCATCTAGTGGCTTTTTACTGTCATAGCATATTAAACACCCTGTGAAAAAGTTGGTTTCCAAAACATTGGTCTATTTATCTCTTCATCCAGTAACGTATATACCTTCCACTTTGTGGAGATCAATTCAAACCTCTCCTGAAACAAGCCCTAACTTTTTTAGCTCTCCTAGGTTTCGCCCACAATTGTTCAATGCCGAAAATGAATCCAAAAACTTTATTGTGCCAGCAGGATCTGTGACGTGATTGCGGTGGGTACACAGGAAATGAAAGCAGTACATGAAACGACAACGGCAAACAGCATCGAGGGGTAAAAATGCAGTGTGTTGAACGAACCTTGGTGTGGCATGAAAAAACATATGACACAAAGCACAATTCAATAAATTAACCTTTGTGTGGATAGATACAAATCATCCATAAGGTCCATAAGAGAGGAGAGTGGAGAGGACTTATCTCAACTCACTGTCGTAAGTGCAGTCAGCTGTGATTTTCAACACTGTCTGCTGGCACTGTGTTCTCATACTTTTCAGGAAATTTTACAAAGACAGTATGGAGATAATGCTGAATTTTTCTTTTTCCGTATCATTTATTTATTCTACAAGGGAACAGGTTTCTCCACACAAGGCTGTGAAGAAGAGAATTACTTTTATTGGTTCCGGTGTCAATAATCTGCTGTATTTTGATGAAGTCTGCAGATTGTTGATGATGTCATTCTCTGGGGCGTTGATCAGGATAATCAGACTCAGTCTTAACTTATAAATATGATTTTCTTTTTTAAATCAATCCAGCACCATTGAAAAAGAGTAAAGAGGACGTGTGTATAATTATTTCACAGGTCAACACTGCAGTACTTCCCCATCTCCATTTCTTTTTAAATAAACACAAAAAGAATGATAATACATGTTAATATCAACAAAAACATAATACACAGCACTCGTGATATAAAAATAATTATATCCATTTGACCTTCAGTGAGCCATTCCTCTCCTCTGGTCCATATTTCAGTTACAGCCCACATTTAGCTGCACTAACTTGTTAGTCATTCACTAATGACATTGATTGTACATTCATCTTCAGCCTTGGATATTTTTTAATTTGTACAAATATTGAACTCAGCAACAGAACAAAGATATAAAACGGGGACACGTCAAAATCAAATGTGTAGTTTCATGAGTATGAATCATTGTTTTTATCCTCTGATGACTCATCTGCTGCAGACTGAAAACTATAGATGTACAGTAAGTACATTGCAGGCTATGCATAAATCATTTATTCAAATTCTCAAGTTTTTGGCATCTCTAGTCACCTTGTTTGACTAAAGCCACATGTCACCTTAACCCTTACAGTTTATTGACCATAGCCACAGTCTTTCTTTCCCTTTAACCAAAATGTACTTCCTGTTCATGTTTGGTTGAGTCAATGTCATTGAACATAATCCAGAGTTTGGTAAAAATTGTCCAATAGGGGTCAGGCAAGTGCAGAGTTTGGACGAGCAAGGGGTTAAAGGTAACACATCCCTGCTTTTTGGATTAATTACAGTACATCAGGATAATCGCATGTGATTGAAGGACCTGTGTCAAGAGTTGGATCCAGATGACACATTGACGAACATCTCCTCAATTTTTGTTATCGCAGTATGTTCGTAGTCATAAAACCAACATATGCACGAGCATCAAATGTTAAAACGCAGATGATACAGCCGTCACATCTGATTTGATTCACATTTGTTCACATTCAGTTTTGTGGATCAAGGCATGATGCCACATTGGTCCTTTTTGTATTTGCAGTAGATGCGAATGGATGCTGCAGAATAGCCGGATGAGAAGGATTGCAAAATTTGGGAAAAGGAAATGTAGCCAATTAGAAACAAAAGCAGTTGTCGTTCATTGGCTCAAGTGATTATGTTCGGTCTAATAATAATCCAATAAGACAAGTAAACAAACTAAATAAACTCCAATTTAATCTTTGGTTGACCTAAATAGGAAAAGTTCAAGGGAGCAGTTGAGTATTTATTATGAAGCACAGACATATTAAAAGTCACCACAAAGAAAAAGTAAAAAGTTCCTAGTTTTATGAGTCACATTTGACCCCACGTCAGAATTCTGATCAGTATCAACCGTCTCCGTTTTTCATTACACTCCTGTCTCGCTGCCAATGGAAAGCTGGAGAGGTCCACACAGGCTGAGGGAGCCACAACCAGGAGACAACAACCAGGAGACAAGAACTGAATCTAAATACTTCAAGTACATCCTCACAACCCAAAGGCATTGCTTTGCTTTTCTTAATCAGAGTCGCTGTATCCTTTTCTTTTTTTTTATCAAAAAGAACAAAAAACATCTATTGGTCATTGATGCTCCTTTACTTGAGGCTGTCTAGCAGGTGCAGGATGAAATATCTCAGGATGAAAAAGCGGTGCCATGCACTTAGAAGACACAGATGAAGTTGTCCAGAGAGTTTCCCTTGCTGAACGTGTCGGATTGGAGAATCCCCTGCAGTGTTTTTATACATCCCATCATTGCATTGTTAATGGTGTGGTCCTAGCTAGTGAACCAATACTATAAAGTGTTTTTATCCATTACCCTGAACCGGACTGATCTAGAGATCACATTATGTGAATTAAAATTAAATAAATCATAAATATTTCAGCTCAAAGCTTTATATCAAAGAGTGACTAGCCAAACTAAAAACCCATCCTGTCAAGTTTAGGCTCCGAGCTCATGAAAACATGTTGCACTTGTCATATTTGTGGGATCTAACAAAACTATGCTGTAACCCGTGCTGCCCCCTCAGGGCGCCCGTGTCCCTGCCAAGTCTGACAGACAGTGCACTCTGCATACCAGCATCAAGGTCATATTGTTTCACCAGCTTGTCCTCTGCGCTCCAGCTATCGAAGGAACAGGGCAGCATAGCTTGGATTTACCGAAAGAGTCAAAAACAGTTGACAGATTAATTTCAGTGGATAAAGACGAGTGTGAGTTTGTAGAGAGGCGTAAATGTGTGTGTGTGTGAGATCTGTGGTCAGAAGTCGTGAAGCTTTAACGGAGAGGATCACAAGAGTAAGTATTGAAGTCCAGCTCATCACGAGAGCAGCTCCACGGCCTCGAACACTTCGGACGAGAAGTTCAGACTGACAAAAGTATTGTTCTCCATCGCCTCAATGCTGTCCTCCATGCACACGCTGTCCTGTTTGATGAGGCTGCTCTCAGACGTGGGACTGATGACGATTATGCGCGGGATGCCCTGAAGCGACCGGGGATCGCTGGATAGGATCGTTCTGAAATTGAGGGAGTCGAAAGAGTCGCTCTTGAGGCTGTTGAGCCGATCGCTGATGCTGCGTTTCTCCTCCCCAGCGTTTGAAATATCATTGTTCAGACTCTGGCTGCGCATCCTGGTAAGAACTAGTAGGGGGACAGTGGCGATGGTAAGAGAGCTGGAAACCAGTTCATGTTCACAAGTGCTCGATGGTTCATTCATGGTGGACGGACACTAGCGATGTTAGAGCAAGCAAACAAACAAAAAACACATTCAAACACAAAACAAGAAAAAAATCAGTTGCAAGACATGATGCAGAAGCATTAGAGCATGAAGGCAAATCAAATTAGCGTGATCCAAATAGCACAAAGACAATTAAGCCGGAGTCACACATTTCGGTGTTGTTGAGTTTTCTCACCTTCTGTGGTGCATAGGTCTTTGTTGCTTTCCGCTCCAATTGTTTCTTATAGGACCTCCCTCTGCAAGAGTGACCGTACGACGACATGCTTCTGAAGGAGTCACCTGACTTCCTGCCCAAAGGCTCCATCTCTACATCCCTCAACACCTGCAGGGATATAAAAAACAAAAAACATTATCAGATGTGATCCTTTGAAATTCATGTGAAGACATTATCTCAAATAGGCAATGACCATGTCTGTGGCATTGGAGGCCGCCGAAATGAAGTGTGTCCTTGATGCTGTGGACTGTCGGCTGATGATGGAGTCCCTGTAAGACGACTCGCTGATGGAGGAGGTGCATTCCTTCCGAGGAGTAGGAGCGAGAAACCAGAGGCAGGGGAACTTCTCTGCTAGAGTCATCCTGACGAGAGCAGAACGATGAAATCACACAAATAGGTTTAAGTTATTTAAAAAGACATTGTTATATTTATTTGCACAAGATGAGGACAATTGCCCTGAGTCGTCCTTCACCTGTATTTGTTATGTATGATTGCATAGATGAAGGGATTGTAGATGGCCGAGGCTTTTGCTATGATTGCAGGGACGGCCTTGGAGTATGGCGACAAGATGTTGGCGTGCCTGCAAGAGACGAAGCAGCACAATTAAAGAAATTTGAATAAAATAATCCTAATCTTGTTCATTGTGTGGGTCACAGTCTTTTTGTTTGTAGCACGACAACCCAACATGGCCACCGACCATGACTCCAACTTCTCTTCATCTCCGTGTTTTTGCAACATAATGAAAGGGACATTTCAGGTCGGGGGGATTAGCCAAAATGTGCCAGCTGCCACAGAGAGTTGCCTAAATCCATCTGATCGTGTGTGTGTGAGAGAGTGTGTAGTGGATTGTGTGTGTGTGTATGTGTGTGTGTGCGAGACTACCTTTTTCCCCTGTGAATTAACAGTGAGAAGATTTCACAGTTACGTAAGTACATCCCATCTTACTGTATGTCCCAGCAGAGACATGTGGTTTAATGATGTTATGATAGCTTAGATTAGCAACTTTGCCTTCTGTTGTGTGTCAGTCAGCCAGGGGCACTCGGCCTCTGGCTGAAAAAAACAAACATTATATAATAACATTTTCTGAGCCCGTTTTTGGGGCGATTTTTTATCCAAACTGCCAACACGTCATTCATCACACACTCAGAGTCAGTGTGTTACAGGGCAGTCATCTGGACGTGTAGAGTTACTGCCATGCCGCTGCTGTATTTCCTCTGAATGTGTGATTTTCATCCTTATGCACAATGAATGGTTTGAGGAATTTTTCCATTGTAACTCCTTTCGAACATGATTTTTATTTTATTTAATTTTGCTTTATTAGTATCTATATGTTGTTAAACTTATTTTCTGTGTCTTTTTGCATAAACTGATATTTGTATTTAGTTCTAAACGGCAAAGGGCATTATTCTTATTTCCATTTTTATATTTACCATAAGTTTGGATGAAGTTTCTTTGTGAATGTAAGACTGAATAATGAGACAGTGACTAAGCCTGGATTTGTTTCTCTTCTCTACTTCTGTGGCTGATAAACTGCATTGTTTCATGTGTAGCTTGAGCTAAAGTGCAATGATAAGTATGACTGATGTCCTGGGCTGTTATTATGGCGTCACTAAGCTGCTTGTATGTTTGTTTGAGTGCACATCTTTGTTTATCTGTGTCTCTGTGGGCTTACAACTTTGTGCAAGTCTTCTCAGCTGATCAGAATCTCAATGCTGTGATCTATTCAAACCCTCAATAGGCCATTATAAACTCAAACTGACGGAATGAAAACATCAAATATCGAAGGTTATAATTCCAAAGCTGCAGATAATGTTAAAAAAGATAAATTCAAGTTTAATAGCTGGAGGTATTCAGAGCTGTGTAAAGCTTTGAAAAAGTTTCTGGCTCAAAGTATGTGGAAATACTTGTTAATTATAAATTGGTGAAGGTCTTAGAAGATTTGAATATTCACTTGATTCATTTCAATGAGAAAGAAAGTGTTGAATAGTTCAGCAAACATAAATATAAATATATATATATATTGGAAAGCTTAATACATGTGACAATTTCCCCCAATGAGCTGAATATTTAACGTTTGAACTAGGTTTCTACATTGAAGCTTGCAGAAGTAGTTACAAATCCCAAAATTGTTTGAGCAGAACATACAGTGAATACACAGAGACATTACCTCAAATGTACCAGAACACTCATGACACCAAAGATAAATGAGTGATTAAAGCAGCAACATAAAAATCTTAATACGTTCCATCAGACTTACCCTGCCCAGGAAATCAGTGTGACGCAGGCATATGGTGACCAGGAGAGGACATAAACCACGATGACGACGAAGGCGATCTTCGCCAACTTCCACTCGCTTTTGATGGACTTCTGCTGGATGAGGGTGGATTTCCTCACCTGAGTCCCCAGACGCTCTACCTCCCTGTCGGTGCGGCAGGACGTAAAGGGCCAGTTAAAGCTAGATCATTAAAATTCTGATTAAATACTTTGCACTCTGGTATAAAGCTGATAGTACCTGCCAGTCTTCCTTATGGCCAGAAACATGAGGAGATAGCAATAAAAGATGATTCCCAGAGGAATAAAGAAAACAAAACAGCAAAGCATCATCGTGTAGCTCCTGTTGGCCAATGTGTATGTGACGTAATCCCACGTACAAGACGTCATCAGCCCCTCTGGGATATAAGAGCCTAGAAGAGTAGGAGCAAGAAGTATGATATCAGCAAAAACATCAATGTTTCTTCATGTTGGACATGATGTAATGTCTGAGGTGCAGGAGATTGAGATCACAGGTCAATTGTGTTGATCGCAGGTGAATGAATGAAGATTAGTTTTGTTAATCCCCACATCAATTTGCTCAGTAGGGAACCAAGAACAGGATGTTTCACTGTGTCTTTCAGACTCTCACAGGGGATTACGTAAACAAGACCCCATTGTAAAGGAAACTCACTCCAGCCGACGAGAGGAGCCAGACTCCAGGCCAGAGAGTACAGCCAGACCATGAGGATTGCCAGTGCAGTTCTCCTCTTGGAGCTCCAGTGAATCGCCTGCAGGGGCTTGGTGATAACCACGTAGCGGTCGATGGAGATGGCCAGTAGGTTGATCATGGAGGCAATGCCGAACAGGGCGCCACAGAATGCGTACAACTTACAGCCTAAAGGGGACGGGCACATAAAAACATTTTCAGCAGCAGGATTCTAATATTTTTAATAAAAATATGATTAAAAAGCTGTGTCCCAATTCAGGGGCTGTATCCTTCAGAGGCTGCATTTGAAGAGCGATTGTATCTATTGTACAGCAGCGCGACTAGGCTGTCTCATTTCGAAGGCTCCCTCAAATACACTGAAGATTGTGTACTTTTATACAATAGAGGCTTCAATTGGTGGATCCCTTCAGACCAACCTATCCCAGGATCCATTGCACTTTGATGACAAACTGTCTGTGGAAGTGACGAGACCAAAATGCTTTATATTTTATAATATTAGTATCAGGCTTCAACTTAATCAAACAGCTAACAATAAATATTCAATTACATTCAGTTATACAATTAGACAAAAAAATCAAGGGAATCCTCCGAAGAGCAGAATGTGTCATTTTAGTTCTGCCTTCATATCTGAGGAAAGGGGGCGGCCCCACAGCTGGGACACAGTTATGGTCTCTTTCTCTGAGGCTTCTGAGCAGAACTGAACCTTTGAGTGTCTCTATGGAAAAAGAAAATTTAAAGAGTCTCACCCATCTCTCCGAACACCCATTCCTTGTAGAGACAGTTGATGAAGAAGATGGGCGACTGTGTGAAGGCCATGAGGAAGTCGCTGATCGCCAAGTTCATGATGAAGTAGTTGGGCAGGTTACGAAGCTTCTTGTTACTACACACACACACAAACCGGGAAAAGAAGGGATTTTTTGTTGTTAGTACGAAGCATATACACATTGTTTGTTCAGCTTCGACTTTGGCCACTAGGGGTCTCTTAACCAAATCAGTAACCAAAGACCTATTTCGGTGATGTTGTGAAGCAGCGAGGATCATGGGAGTTGCGATGAAAATCTACCCGGTGCAAATCATGGATGAGGTAAGAATGACTGTGATCCATTATGAGTGAGCATTACAAACAGAAATGTGTTGTTCCTTCATCACAGTTACAGCGGTAACGTCAAAGCCACGGGTGAAGCCGATATGACGCAATTTGGAAACATTTTGGATAATGTAAGTATACAATTTAACAAGATACATAACATAGGTCTAGTTGTTTTTAGACATTTTAATGAAGAAGTGTTGCGTATTATATCATTAAGTAGTCCAGGGTTGTAGTGTTCCTTCGATGATATGATAATGGACCATTGCACGCCAATAATTCAAACTGTACACGTACTGCAGGTTGGAATGTAGCATCTGCTTTAATAATTTTAAATTACACAAATACCCAATATGAACCAGTTTAGAGAAAAAAACTCTCCTTCAGTTAAAAGTATTTTATTTGAATGCATGACTCACGCAGCACTGTTTCATTGTCAGAATTCATCAGTGATAAACCTGCCATTGAACTGATCAACTCTGTGTGAACCTAGAGCTTGATTAAGCAGCATATTGACCTGTCATCTGCCTCCACAGCTCCTTATTGATTAAACTGGGTTCCCCTGAATTAAAACTACCTGCTTCCCGATTTCCCGATTGTTCTGGTGTTCCCTGAACACCAGAACAATCCACTTCCTTAAACCTGTGAGTCATTTGTGGATTTGTTGTTATGTCACAGCTGGGGTTCTGCGTGTTTGTGTCCGTGCATGCGTGTGCATATTCGAGTAATTCACTTTATTCCTAGAAAATCATCGCATCGGATGACTTCTCACTTGAAAGGCAATTATCTCCCCTCTCTGGCTCTGACTCTCTGACTCTCCCTGCACGCGTGTTAATGACTTTTCTGAGAACCCATAAAATCATCTACATTTCTGATTCAGTAAACACAAATTATCATCACAACACAATGGAGATGCCCTCATATAATCTGTCTACAGTGATGGACAGATGGAACATAAAAGCTGCCGACAATCCCCAGAACAATCACGCGCACGCATGCATGCACACAGACGCACACACACACACATGCACGCACACACTCACTTTCTCTCTCTGACCCAGTTTCTGTGAAACAGTTAATGTCACTTGAACAATAAGAGACCAATGTCTCCAAATTACATAACACACACAACCTCGTAGAGTGTTTTCAGATTCTGAGTTTCTCATCCGGTTCAATGACACACACCCTTGTTTTAAACATGACCTGTTGCATGTGAATCTAATTTCACCATTGCTACAAAATAAATGTAACATTCGATTACACTCTGTCTTATCTTTATGCAGTTTTCAGTCTCATTGTTTCACTAATTTGTGCTTTTTTCTATATAGGATGTTGTTATTCTGGTTTATTATTATTATTATTATTATTATTATTATTATTATTATTATTATTATTATTATTATTATTATTATTATTTAATAATTCTATTTGGATAAAGAACACAGTCCTGCACATATAGAACACTCATTATTTCTGCTTCTCCATCTCCATCTGTTCAGCTCTCTCTGAGATCTCTGAGTGATTATAACGTCTCCTCAGGGCTCCGATGGAGACCAACATTCAAATGGTAGGAGCTCTAATTGTCAGATGAAGGCTCAGAGAAAATGCACTGTAAAGAACAGACAAAAAAAAATCAAACCAGTCACACAAACCCACCTATAGAAGGCGAACATAACCAGAGCATTGCCGGTGATGCCCAGCGTCCCGATGACGAAGACGAACAGAGCAACGATGTAGTGAGCATGGTCGGGCACGTCCACCTTGGTGAAGAAGCTGCTCTGGGTGTGTGCTTTCTCAGGCTCCATGCTCTCAGCGGACCACATGGCTCAGACACCTCATCAGGACCGGCAACCTGGCAGGATGCAACACGTCTTCCAGGTCGTAATCCACGTCTTTACACTCGTGCCGGGCCTCCATGGTTGTGTCATTAGAGAGATGCAGTGGAGATGCACGCTTTCTTCTTTAGATGAAGCTAAAGATCAAGGTCCGGTTGCACTGATAAACTGGTGGTGAGCAGTTGATCTCAACTTTGTAAAGGTTTGAAATCCAAGAAGTCCAAATGTTTATATCTGGAGGAGAAGTTGGAACAATGAGAAAGAAGATCTGTGCAAAATATTTTCTAAAGCCAAATCTTATCAAGTTGTCAATGTTGCATTATACAGAACATTTTCTCTTTCACTTCTTTGTCCAGTAGATGCTAGATGACGTCCGCAGCCCCTTCCCACATTAGTTTCCTCCGAATACACCTTACGAGCCACATCCTCTCTGTCAATCCGCCTCCGGTCTGCTGCTCCAAAGCTCCTCTTCGGCACCTGTTTTGTCCAAATGTGTCCCCCTTCGATTCTTGTGTTGGTGACTTGATGATGTTCTCCAGTGCATTAGATCCCACGCTCGCTCCACATTGTCACTGATCCTCCAGTCAGTGTCAGCCTGCAGCCTCCTCACCCGTCGCACCAGCTGTGCACCAAGCTCTGCATTAGTGGCTCTTCTCTGATTATCTAGCAAGTCCTAACCTCCCATCTCTCTCTCTCTCTCTCTCTCTCTCTCTCTCTCTCTCTCTCTCTCTCTCTCTCCATGTGTCTCTCTCTCACTCTCCCATGTTGCTGTGTGTTGTTCCCTCAACCCTGCCCTCTCTCTCTCTCTCTCTCTCCCTCTCTCTCTCTCTCTCTCTCTCTCCATGTGTCTCTCTCTCACTCTCCCATGTTGCTGTTTGTTGTTCCCTCAACCCTGCCCTGTCTTTCTCTCTCTCTCTCCCTCTCTCCTCAAACTCTCCATCTCCCTCGCCTGCTCTCGCTCCCTCCCTTCCCCTCATATAATATGGTCCGGCCCTGAGCTCTCCCCCCTTTAACCACCACATTCTTACATAACACACATGATGTTCACCAACACTATCAGCATTAACAGACATTTCAGCTCAGCACTGCATCAGACTTTGTGAACTGGACAACGATGCACGTGCGGGCGCCTTTCATTTCTATTGATACCAGTGTGAATCTCATTAAGGCTGTCAGCTGACGAGCCGGTTCTGCGAAACGTTTTGCACGCACGCAGGCTCTCATACTCGCGTGACAAATGGTGCGAGTTCTGCTGCGACGTCATTGTGTCGCTGACGGGCACACACTCAGTAAGATCACTGATGGAAGCACCCCAACTAATTAGTCTTTCCATAACTTGTAAAAAGCCAATTCAACTCGGCCTCAGACTCTCAGGGCAGGCATTACAATCCAGAACACACACACACACACACACACTCCAGTGTTTCATATCATCCCTTCAGCTGTAGGTGCAGGTGATACTTTACAAAAGGCGAAGCTTTGGGAAGTTTCTGCACCCTCTGGCAAAATGTGGATAAGACAAACTGACAATTCCTGGTTAAATAATGGGTGCGTTGCTTCCCAAAATATGACCATAATAAGTCATGAATTGTTTCTTGATGGTGGAGTTAAATTAATCATAGATCCATTTTTAAGAGAAAACAGGGACGAGACAAAGTCCTGTTGCGAATGATGTTCTTATGACTGCCTGCAGGACATTGGACGCCTGCCACATCTGCTGGTCATTGCTTTTTATGGTGCTGGACATGTTGATAAAAGCGGATGAAGCGGATGGAGGGAGTTGAAGAATGTCAAGCTTAGACAGAGATGCCGACTAAGCCCCTGGAGCAAGGGATAGCCTTAATCTGCACACTGTGCATGCATGTGATCAGTGTTTGATCTGCCTGGACACATGTATGTTTGTGTCATATGTATTTGTGCATGTGCCTGCATACTTGCCTGTCCACATCTATGTGTACTTAAAAGTATATCACTAGATTACTGTTGCAGGGTTCTGACGGTCTTGGTAACTTAATCACTGTTGTAGCGTTTGTGTTTACTTGTCTGCACAGCATGGAAATATACAACAGAAGATGTAATGCAACATTAAGAGCAAGATTTATTTTCTACATGTATGTAATTCTCCATTTCTGATCCTCCTAGCAATCTGCAAACCGCTCTGACCGGATATGTTGATTATGTAAACTGCTCAAGTTGAAATATATAAACTGAAAGACATCACTTGGACTGTGAAGATTATAGAAAATACAAAGTTAAAAGAAGAAATGTAAATTTTAAGGAGAATAGTAAACGTTTAATTGATGAAACTTGATGTTGATTTGCTTACACTGACTCTGATATGACTCGTCCACTTGTCACGTGACAGTAATGCAGGGTGTACAACAAGCTTGAGTCAGAGAGGGATTAGAGAAAGATGAGAGTCATCTTCACCCAACTCTTTTGCACGTTAGAGGGCGACCTGTCAATCAGATGTAAGCAGCTAGCGGTAGAAAACGCTTCAAATTAAAGGTGTAAATAACGTAATATAACGGTAATATCAAGATTGACATTAAAAATTTACTTTACGAAATTATAACTCAGTCTGCAATACTTTACAAACCTTTGCTTCAGAATGTTGAAAATAATGACTTTGCATCGAAGCACAAGTTACAAATACATATTCACATACATATGAATGCAAGTTGCTTCATACAACATACAACTGTGTATAATGTAAATCATGAAACATGACATAAAGACAAATTTAGAAAGAATTTATGACGTATAGTGACATTTTATCAGTGCTTGATTTGAATTCATCTATGTTTTAAGAGCATTTCTATTTCTCAAATGCCAATGACAGAAAGAAAAGGACCTACATGTAAATATGGAAATTGCTGATTGTTTGTTTTTTCTCCATGGAGACACTAAGAGGCCAATTTCAGAAAAGTTAATAGTCCTGATCGTTGGAAAGACGTGAGCAACTCAGAAACATCTTTCAGGGTAATCTTTATTCTCACAGCTCTGCCGTCTTCTTGTTATGCTTGTTCACTAAACTGTCACGGCTTATGGAGTCAAAAAAATGTTGTGTGTACTAAGTGGTTAGTATTCGAGGTGAGTGTTTTCCTTCAGGTTGAAGCCTTTGATCCAACTCTCTTGCTTCCCCTCTGTTTCGCTCCATGCATCTGTATAAATGACCTTGTCTTGATGGAAAAATACATCAATGGCGTGGCGTTCAGAGAGTATGACCTGGACAGGGCAGTTCAGCATAGCACATGTCAATGAGTCAATTACTATTGAACCGACTGGTAGTGCTGGTGCTTAAATCCTGGACATGAATCCCCTGGTTAAAGATAGTTATGGGCTTGTGGCTCTCAGTGGAAAGAGACTAATTATTATTGAGCGCTGCTGACCCTGTGACCAGGCCTGCGTCCTCCGACACATGACTCAGTCTGAGATCAATACTTCACAACATCAGGGGGAAAAGTTACCAAGTAGAGCATCGTTAGCTTCAACAAATATTCAATTGTGAGGTGTGTGTCACCGTGAAGTGGCGTCTTCAGCAATGACTCGCTTTTTAATTCGGACCTGAGAGTTTTGGCGAAACAGATCATGGGATGCTTTTACCAAGTGTTGTTAGGGAGAATAGCACAAATCAGGAGGAAATCTTCTTTTGCATCTGCATGAAAACCTGATCATATGTTCCCCGGGCGATGCTCCAGCGTCCCACCAAGTTTGAACTGTATCTGATCTTGAGACATGCTAACGAAAAAACAAACACTTTTAGAGAAACTAGTCCGGTCCTGTTTTATTGACCTGTGTTAAAACCTACTTCAGAATTATTCCTTGTCATTAGTGAGTCCTCCTCAAACAGTTCTACAATATGTTGTCACTTTTATACTGTTTGTGTGAAGTTAGGAAACTTTGTGTTCATCCTACCTGGTTTATCTGCATTAAAGATTTTACAGTCCTTGTTTAAATGACTGACACAACTGTTGTTATTTTTGCTTACATTGCATGTTGGCTATTTCAGGGTTCCGTTGACAATCGAAACAATCCTATGACCCAAGTTCACACCCTTTCAAAATAAAAGCTCTGCAATTCATCTTGATTTAAGGCAATGCAACAACTACTATAAGTACATCATGACATAATGTAACTGTATTTGCCATATACACTCTCAGGAATACCTCAAGGATTACACGTTAGACACTTTCCGTTCACACCTCCTGCAGAACAAATGAACTGTTGATACAAACACACGTGTGCACACACATTTCATTTTAATACCAATTCTATTTTTGATTGAATTGGAGGGGGATTCTCAAAGCAAAGTGAAGTGCTGTATTTTAACTGCATTGTTTATATCACAGTAAGGCTGTTACACATCTACTGTCCACGCTGCAGTCTGACTATAGACGCCACTTGTTGTACGGTGTGCATTGTAATCATGAGTAGTTTGTCAGTAAATAAAATCACAGCTACGTCTGCATTGGTAAAAGAAAGTCAGACGTCCACCTGCTCCTGTGGTTTCAGGCGCAGAGGTTTCGTGGAGCAGCAGCAGCAGCAGCAGCAGCAGCAGCAGCAGCAGCATGTGTGTCGAGCAGGAAATGATGGATATGGTACAGAGCTTTAAATCACGTAATGCATTTCTTAAGCCTCTTTAGGGTCGGCCTGGGTTCTGTTAACCGCCACACTGGGAATCTGGGTTATACATCAAACGATGTGGAAAAAGCAGGTCATAACAGGCTCTTCGATAAGTGGAATGAATTTCAGTAGATAGCAAAACCTCCACAGCCGGACGGGATTTCCCGTCCATCTCTCTCTTGTCATTCCCCCTCTTTCTCTCACCTTCTATTTTCCCCTCTCTCTCAAATCTAAGGAGTACAATTAGTTTAATGTGTTTTTTTTTTCTTCTGTTAACTTGATATTTGACTTGAATTCATTTAGCACAAACAACATAGAGAGCACTGTGGTCACACCAACACACTTTTCCATTTCGATTGCAGGGATTCAGTGGGTTTTATTTTTTAGAACATAGGACAAGATGTTGAATATCCCCTGTACGTTTGAAGGTCTTCTGCAACGTGTCAAGTGTTTTGGCCTTGAAACCAATGGTACAGGCCGAACTTGAGGGTACGCTGACTTACAATTAGGGAACGCGTATGCTTGTTCTTGTTATACAACATCGTTATGCTGACGTCAAGTGTTAAATATAGAGGTGGACGTTTCTCACCACTTTTCTGTCTGTACCTGACGCTCAGACACGTTTCATGTATTCCACTGAAAGGGCTGAAATTATTTAAATGGCAGTTCAGGTCTGTAAAAGTGTTCCAGCTCGTCTCTTAGCAGACGTCCACGTATTTTGTTACGTATGAAAAATGACAGAACACGCACCATAAAAGCCACGGACGAGACTCCGTGACGCATTTTGTAACTCGGGTACATTGCAAATTTAAAGGGACGAGACGTGAGGCCGTAAGACTTAAAATATATCATTATACAATAAGAGATTCTGTGATTTGTAGTTATAGATTGCAGGACCTTTGTTTGTCTTTTCACATCGTGTTCACGCCAGCACTTGGAACATTAGAAAACCCAACACGAGGAGGAGCAGAGTTTTTTCGTCAGCCCGTCCGGCACTTGCACCCGTTGCAAAACTGAGTCCTCCTGGTTTCCCTGCAGCGAACAGAAGATAACGACAGACACATCATGAATATTTCTCTCGTTAAATTCATTCTTGATTACCTTTGCCAAGGAGGTGATGTTTTCACCCCTGTCCGTTTGTTTGTTTGTTTGTGAACAAAACAACTGAACGGATTCCCACGAAAAACTTGGTGGAAAGATGCAATATGGGTCAGGGAAGAATCCATCAAATTTTGGTGCAGATCCAGGGGAGGATTCAGGAATTTGTTTGTTGTTTTGCTTTCTTTAACACAGCGAGATTGTTTTTCTAAATTTGTATCTTTTACCCAGGGAATCATTTAAGTATCTTGAATGAAATCAGCCACATCTAGAGATTTGAAAGCCATGAGTGAGTGTAATTTGATGTGGCTTGATTGACTTTAAGTGGACTGTTGGGCCTTGGCAGAGGTAAGTGAGTGCCATTCTAGTTTGTCACCTTCCTGTACCTACCGCTCTTCAGAGTGCTGGACCTCACATTAATCCAGAAGACTGTGCGCTGCTGAGCTATGGTGGCCCTGGAAAACAATAAGTGTAAAAACAAATTTGCAAGTTAGAACATTCTTAAAAGCTAAATTTTGACCGATTTTGAAATATTTTATTGGAAAATTCTATTTCTCTCATTCATAAAATCGTGCTATTACATTAATAAAACAGTAAACATTGATTTTAAGCATGAAGTATTTATCTTTACATGAAGTAGACAGGGCTCGTAAACTGGGGTGGGATCCATCTGTATACGGTGGTGTTGCCCTTCAGGTTGGTGTTGGAATGAGTAACGGCCCCCTGTGGTGCCCCGTTGCACTGTGAACATAAAAAATGTACACTTGTCATTCTATCTAGTTATTTACACTTGTATTGTTTTAGCTCGCTCTCAAATCCTCATGAAAGATTAATGCTGGTGTAAGAAGTTGTAGAGTCAAGGCCATGGACTAACAACACACTGACTTCTGGGTTTTCTTTTTTTCCCAGTTGGATTTGTTTCTCTTATCATTACTTATAGTTGTAGCTGCTTATATCAATAACATACACATTATATAATTCCATTGCATGTGGTAGTAGCTCAAGTGAAAAGTGTCTGTGAGTCACCTCAAGAAACCTGGTGTCTGGAGGAGGAAGATTCCAGGTCCCCAGAGCGCCGGTGCTGCCGCTTGTCCGAGCCTCCAGGAGCACACCTCTGTATTCTGGGCCAGTGATCGTCACTGCAGCCAAACACAAGCACACAGTTGTTGTTGTGCAGTGATTTCATGGTCTCATAACACACAACATACTTTCTTTATGAAAGCAAATCGAGATCATTCACAGAGCAGTAATGGTATGAATGAAAAAATGAAATAAAACGATGAAGAAGTTTTTCACACAAAAGATGCACACACACACACACAGGTCTGGGGTGGACAAATAAAACTTCATTGTGTTTTTTCAAATATGTTTCTCATGTCAACATTAAAACAAAAATAACGATATGATGACCTGCCAAAAGGAATTAGATTTCTGAAACATATACTGTATATACAGTATTTGAGTTTTTATGCTCCAAGCTGCCGGTGCACAATACGTATGGTTTATATTCACATTATTCTATTGCATCTAAGTTATGCATTCATTTATTTGTACCTAACTGTTAATATTATCAAAATATTTGTCTCCTCTTTGAGTGACTTTTTGTATTTATTGTTGTTATTCTAAAGCATTTGTATTTGTTTTATCTTCTTCTCGGCTCATCAGTCAATTGTAAAGCACTTTGAACTGCACTGACCCGTATGAGAGTGCGGTACAAATAAAGTTTGATTGATTTGATGGCTTTTAATGAAACATATCGGCCTCTGATATAATGTAGAAATCTGTGGACGTGACAGAAAACCACATTGAACACAGAGGTGAGTAAAAGAAGTCTGAACGATTCAGTCATCAGAGCATTAAGAAGATTGACATAACAATAACAATAAGATGAAATAAACTAAAGATTACTGTGAGTAGCACTACTACTTAATGCTGTAACAGAGTTCAAATGAAGGATTTCTTCTCAACTTTAATGTGTGAAATGTAAAAATAATCCCATAAATGTCGCAAATATAAATTACACTTTAAATTAACAAAAGAAAATGTTTTTACTAAAATGTCCTTACACATGAATTAATCCCTTAAAACCACAGATATATATAGTGACACCTTTTTGCTGTTATAATAATAATCTGATCTATGTATCGTCTCCTGGACTTCTTACCTGTGATGGGATTCCCCGGCTGGTAATTGTTGGCGTTGGTGAGAACAGAGTAGGGCGCAGGCGAAGGCTGCGGCAGCACCCCAGAGTGTCGAGGTATCATGTCCTCGCAGGCGCCTGTAGGTGCACCGGTGGGATAGGCATCGATAAAACACAGCACTTGAAGCGCCAAGAAAGCAGAAAAGCAGCGCAGCTCCATCAGCCTGAGTGAAAAGGTGTCAAATGAAAGCAGTGGTATACGATGACACACAGAACCAAGTCAAGTGATATTTTGCTGCTGAGTCACACAACCCAAAAAATTTGATTTTCTCCAGTTATTGCTTCCTCAACCATGAAATGTGCTTTCACATGCTCTCACATGCTCTCTCTCTCTCTCTCTCGCTCAATGACAATTAAGTGTCAATTTTCCAAAATTTGTCGAGCCTGTGCTCACAAGTGTATTGTGGTCATGGGAAGTTAGGAGTTAGTAAACATCATGTGTTTGTCAACACATGATGATCACTTGTGTCAAACCTCTCCTTTAAGAGGCATGAACTTCCAATTAACTAAGAGGAACATAGAAAGGAGCTTGAACAGTGCAGAGCTGATTTCATGTTCAACAGTACATTCAGTGCTTATAATACATAAAAGCCAACATCCACCAAAGCTGACTCGTGATTTAACCACACTCAGGTTTTAAAGTGATTAAGCATCAAGGCCTTTAAGCTCCAAATCAGTTCAGAAAATGAATGACGCTTCATAGTTTCATAAGTCATGATTTCACCCCCGTCTGTCTGTTTCTTTTTTGTTTGTTTGTTTCCAGCAGGATATACACATAAACTACTGAACAGATTTCCACGAAACTTTGTGGAAGGACGGAACGTGGACCAGAGGTGGAACCAATCACTGTGTCTGGTGGTTGTGACATTTTCACAGATTTCCCAGGGAGTAATGAAAAGATCTTAAGGGGAAAAATGGTCAGTCCTCCACAATGGAGATGATGAATTTCACAATCGACATTGTTTTGTTGGCTTACGTATGATGCAGTGTTTGAATTTCATCGACCCCCTGGTGGCTGCCTGCAGTATAGCTCATATACCCCGCCTCCTCTATGTCCGTGTATGGGACATGGACGAAAAATTCCAAGAGACATATCATCAATCTTTATATATAGTCAATGCATTAAAGGCACACCTTAACTATAGCACAGACCCCATTTTACATAGACATATACAGTAAATCACAGTGTGACGTGTCAGAGGAGGACATGGTCTGAGTCTGTCCCCTGCTAAATCTCACAGTACGGAGGTTAAATAATGCCACTCAAATATCTGACCTCGTTTGATGTTAAACATCTCCAGAGTCACCGATTCAGCATTTATCAGAAAAAAGGGTTTTCAGAGAGAAAACTCCCCGTCTCTTGGTTTTGTGCCATTTGTAATCTTTGTACTTAAAGGATTAGTCTCTCATTTGTAGTATTTTACTTTGTCTGAGTGGGGCCGTAGCAGCAGTGGATTGTGTCTTTGTGTCCTTGAAACTTGTTTAATCTTCTGTTTCTGGAAAAGAAGGATTTGTCTTTAACAAAAACCAAAATGAAGACATGATTAAAAAAAGAAAAAATGAAAGAATGGGGAAAAATGACTTATGATTAACATAACAGAGATGAAAGTGAGGGTCTTTCACACTTTGTACGTGATGTCTGGAGAATTCATTTATAATTTACTTTACATACAAACGAACAGCTGGTGTGACCTTGACACTAAAAGGTAGAATGAGCAGGCTGTTGTCTGAGAGCCGGGCACTTACCTGAGGAAGCCTTCCTCTGTGTCCTGTTCTCTGTGGCTCTCCCCTGTTTAAATGTACATATCTGCAGGAAGATGGACCGTGCTCTTTCATCATTTATCGAGGGAAAGGTTTATGATTAAAAAGAAAGGAGCCTAGTCACTCCTCAGGCTGTTGTCTGGGAGTCTCTCTGAGTCTGACAATCTCTTTTTTTATTTAGCAGACAGATTTCCTGGTCATATGGGATAGTGTTTCGTTCCGGCTGATTACTGAAGCACTAAAGAGGATCACATGAGTAATTCATCTCCCATTCATTGTCGCAGTCTCACTCCACGTCCTATTGTCTTTACAGGAAAGGTGAAGATAATTTAACAGAAAGAGTTTAAACTTCCCAGGTTCTTGCATCTTCTCCTCATGTCTGCTTGGGCTTCCTCCCTCAGTCCAAAGACAAGCCGACTGGGGTTCGGTTGGTTGGAGACTTGAAAATTGACTTTAGGTGTGATTTGTTGTTCGTCTCTGTATGTTGGCCTTGTGATGTGCGGGCAAACTGTCCAGGTTATACCCCGCCTCTCGCCAAATGTCAGCTGGGATTGGCTGCAGCTCCCCCCACGCCCCTCAAAATGATAGATGTATAGATGGATTTTGGATGCTGCCTATTTTGTTCATACAATTTGGGGTTTCCTTAAAATGAGAATCCATCGAGAGATAAGAAAACTCGCTGCTCTCTTCTTACCAGCACATTCTTGGCCTCTTACATTAAATTATCTCATGTTCAACAATGTAAATAAGGCCAATCCTATTTCTGGATCCCCCTCCCCTGCTCCCTTTAAACACAGTTTGTTGTGTAAGGCGTGTGAACACGAGGAATCGGATCCAACAGAACCTTTCCTTGTTTGGTAACAACAGCTCCTAAAAGCTGACGTGAGCGACGACTGCAGAGAGAGAAACAGATTCGTGCACAAAAACAAAGGTCAAGTCCACTTATTTCTCCATCCGTCCCCTCAATTTAAAGCTCGAGGCTCTGAGAGTCGGCCGAGCAGAGTCACAAGGACCAGGAGGAGGTGCAGGAGGAATCAAGGGTTTTCATTCAGGGTTTCAGTCCATTTCTCTCTCTGTATCACTTCTTTTAGAGCAACAGTAGAGCTGCACGTGCACACAGATCACACTGAATCTTCAATATTTCACAACGCTACTCTTAATCCATGAATTCTGCGTTTTGCAACTTCACCAATGAATCCGTCTTTTAATCTCATCTCACTTAGGAAGTTCATTTTTATTCTGATCACTGCTCACAAACACTCGTTTACGCTGCTATTTTGATTTATTTTAAGTTTGACACTTGAACGAGGCCGTGTCTTTTTCAAACGGGTTGGTATTATAGGGAGATGGCAGAGACATGCAAGTACGATGTAAGCGACAAAAAAAGGAATTTGAGTGTGACTGCATTTAAATGTGTTATTAGTTGTAATATGGTTTCTTACATCATTCGATTCAAGGGACAGGGGGAGAGGGATAATGGATTATAGGGTTAGGATACAGGTTAGGTAACTGTTCTGATAAGAACATTAATAAATAAAAATGGGAAAACTTACAGTGTGAGGTAGATCCAAATGATAAGCCATTAGTTATGAAACCGGAGCGTTTGAGTAACATTTAACTTAACTACACCGTGACTAGACTGAAATAACCTTCATAAAACTTCATGAGTAAATGATGTGACATTATGAAACGGGTTCTTCAGCCAATCAGGGACCGCCGCTCTCAGTATGTAACTCTGGACTTTGCTGTAACTTCAGGTGTCGAAAGTTATAATCAGCGAGAGTGAAACGAGGACACAACTCTGTGTGTATGTGCACACGTGTTCTCGCTTGTGTTTAGGTAATGTGTGACAGGGGAGAACAAGTGCAGCCGGACAATCGAATTAAATTCAATATAAAATTCCACTGGGCTTCAGAGTCGGTGACATACTTAGATTAATATGACGGAGCGGTGCGCTGAATATAAGCTGGACAATGTCCTTTCTGATCCCAAAATCTACACTGATGGAGTCCATAGATTCCTAAAATACACAGGGCGCCATGTTTTATTGTGTAATTACGAGCAAAAGCTGTTATAAGTGAAAATGTAGGTGAACAGATTTTCCCCTGAACTCATACACACGTTCTTCTTTTTGCAGATACACCTGCAGCTCACAGTAGTGCATCAGAGTGTCTCTTGTGTTCAAAGCACAATAGATAAAAAACAATCATTACAGCCACAAGGATGTCACAAAACAACCAAATGCTCTGAAATGTTACATCTAATCTCGCAGCTTTGCTTGTGATTGAAACGACGTCCAGACTGGGCAATAATGCAATAAAGAAATAGGCTGAATGTGATAAATAAATAACTAAATAAACCAAACACAGAAATTCAATGAGCCTCTTTTGTGCGTGGCTTGAACTGAAAAGTATGCTCTTTACAACTCCTCTCTTCAATTCAGAACTGTGTGTGTGTGTGTGTGTGTGTGTGTGTGTGTGTGTGTGTGTGTGTGTGTGTGTGTGTGTGTGTGTGTGTGTGTGTCACAAGTTGCTGTTGCTGTTAATGACAAAACAGTCAAGAAAGGAAGGAAGGTTAGGAGAAGTCCGTGTCTCCAAATCTCACAAATAATTTTTTACCCCATTTTAATGTTTACGATTGTCATCCAATTCTGTATTAATTTCTTTCTTTGGTTTAAAAGGTCTCAGAGTTGTGAGATCCACATTTTTCGGTTCCCGTCTGGTGAAACTGGAGGATTTGTCTGTGCACCAAAGCTTTAAATTTCACTCAACTCCACTGCTTGATATGCAGATTTATATATAGTATAGTCATTGTTGGTCTGCAGCAAAATTATTCCCTTGTTGACTTTTAAGCATATTACTGAGAATAAAGTTATTTTATTGCTCACTTAAGACCTTGAAAAATGTCAGTGTTATTAAAGGTCAGTGACTCAAACGACCATATATGCCCACAGTAGAAAGCTCACTGGAATTTGCTTATTTGCTTATGAAGCCAAATTCTCACGACTTCACCTTATACGTGTCATATATTTTTATGTATGTATTATAAACTGAGCCATTTGAATTGAGCCCATCTCCTGAAAATAAAGAAGACGACTATTCATGTAGAAGCATTTAATTGTCTGTTTGGTTAGTTTGGTTTATATGCAGAGTTGTTGACAGGTTACTGTAACCGTGTTACCATTAAAAAAAGGAAACCTCGCTTGCATTGATTGATTTTTGCAAAACCAGTTTAACATTATTTAACTTGCTTCATGTATTTCATCATCTTGCAATGGGAAGTGGCTGTAAATAACAAATGGTGGCACCTTGATAGCTAATTTCAATTTTAAGGCTTGATGTTTTTTTAGTGCTCCTGTTTGTTCGTCCTGATTCAGCTGCTCCCAGGTCAGTTCTTTGCACAAATCTGGATCATCTGGCTTCACTAAGTAACAAAGTTGGCAACAATCATGAACCTAGAAACGTAAAGCTTTAAATGGAGCTTCAGAAAACATGTGCTGACAACACAGACGTAACATCAACGTGTTCCTATTCTAGTTACTGTTTCATCACATACATACAGTCAAGATGTGATACAGCCAATCACCCTGTGGTGGATCACTCAGTGCGTGTCGTGTTCATTCACACTCCTGTCACATGGTGCTTTTCATTGAATTAACCTCTTTTCAAATTTTTTATACATTTGTTGAAAATGCTTCAGGCCATAAAAAGCCATTTGTCTGTCTTCACATGACTTTAAGTAAATCAATATATAAAAACGGTTGATTTATAACAGAATTTATGACGAATTCAAACTTTAAACAAGTGAAACTAGCAATTTTCTTACTATAAATATTCATAAAATACACTGTACGGATGGGCCCTGTGCAGACAGACCCTTTTAAAGGGTAAAACTTAGGCATGGGATAGCAATAAACAGACAATCTTGCACTGAGGCATTGAAATGTTCAAAGACGAGCAATGATCTGTTTCCTCTGGTGTGAAAACAAGAGATACAAAGCTCAGTGTCCACGGTGCTGCGGTTTTCTATCAAATACCAGCAGCAGACTTGTGTCACGCACACGTTCTCCAGGATTTTGGCTGCTTCACCGTGTCAACACCAGACTTCCATGTGACTAGCATCTGAGAGTTCCAAAAAAAGCAGCACGTCAACTAAAAGAAAGTAAAAAGAAACAACTGTTGTGCAGCTGATACACACCCCCTCCTCCAAAACTAGCAACCTTTAAAAACCTGACATCAATCAAGACTTTAGAAAATGGTCGTCTACAGACTGATAATACATCACGAACAAGAACACAAATGCACAACAAAAACAAAAGAAATCCTCTAGGGCCAAAACCAAAATCCTCTACAAAGCAGTTTATCTCTGCTCGCTGCTCTAGGTCGGGTTCATGGAAAACTTGTGATGACTCTTGATCCCTTGAATCTCTTGGTTCTTCCAGCAATCAAATAAGGATTTACAGTGAAAAGAAAAGAAAAAAGAAGGTAAGTATTGGAATCATCCCATGAAAAATGTCCTTCAAAAGGTTTTTCAAAGACCCACATTACACACGCTAAGAAATATCTCTCCTTTCACAGAGTACTTGTGCTTTGTAATATCCTCTGGTTGTTGTTATTTTTGTGCTGCTGTCAAGTGTCCAAACTGGTTTTTAGAGCAATTCATCAAGTTGTTAATGCTAAAGCGAAACGTCGGTTTGGAAACTTTGCACACATCAGCCACTTAAATGGCTCTTGTGACTCAAAGTAGCATAGCTGTTTTTCCACTATAAGTCTATTTGGGGGGGTTTATCCAAAAAATGTATATTGTTTTCACTCGTTTGGTGCTGGCAGAGTTTGAAGAAGACGAATCAGCTGATGGACGTGTTGCGCTGGAGAGGGACTTTTTCGTCTGCCGGGGCTATTTTCTAGTTAGAGCAGGTGTTGATGTTCTTGCCGTCGGCAGCATCCTCCACCAGCGCTAAGTGATAATCGGTGGAGAGGGTGAAGTGGGACACGCAGCCCACCAAGCCGCCCATGTACTGTCTGTTTGTGTGCAGAGCTATTTCCTTCATGCCACCTTCAGAAGGAGAACACAGAGACAACAGACATTAGAGGGAAGAGAACACACAGAAGCACAGGTGAAAACATCGTGTGACAATATCTTGAGCTTCACCCACCAACATATAAGGGTCCGTTGATGTTGAGTTGTCTCATCTTGCCGGGTGACCTCCCCGTCTTCGCTCCGTAGTCATCGACTGTCAGTTTCCCTGACTGGCCGTCCCTGAGGAGAGAAGTGATGGTGAAGATGAAACCCATTTGTAAACCTGAGAAACAGTTCAGTCTTTTTTTACAGTGATTACCTTTTCTGCTTTCACCAAGTAATTAAAGGAATTAAATTTGTCCTTGGGTTTTTCAATTTCCATGTGGACAGACTATTAACATGCCTCTGCAGAAGATTACCAAATAACCTTTCCTTCAAGCCGCACCAATCAATACTTTTATGGATTAGTGCAGATCAAATTACTGATCAAATTACTATCTGGGAGGTGCAAGGGGTTCATCATTGGGAGGAAAGCACAAGTAATTATAACTAAACTCGGTTTCCCTCAGCTCTGCAGAGAATTCGAACATCCTTCAAGTCTATGATTTTTTTGTTGCTTTTTTCACTTCTCTAATTGCTACGTCTAAAAATGCTAATATTGCTCCATATGTGTTTGATGTTTAAATGTCCATATCAATCTATAACATCATGTCAGAGTTCTGTGGCATCATCAGACCAGTTGGTGAAAGGGTGTGGAAACCCTTTCATTTTTTATTTCTATGGGGCGCTATCAGCGGTCAGAGACCAGAAATGCCTTGACCCAATTGGATAGATAGACCTAAACAATGTCTGTAGTTTTAATGATCACAACGAAAGAGAAACATTTGATGGGATTTCTTCATTCATTTTTTAGAGCTTACCTCACAGCTTTGACTCGGTGCCACTTCCCATCGGTAAAGGTCCCGTTGACAACGATGTTAGCTGCACCACTGCCCAGGTTATAACTGGAACAACATATACAAAGAGTTTAGCTGGTTACACTGGAGTTTATGATGCTGCATAGATGAATCCTGGTTCTTTAACTGGTTTTATCCACTCTGACTTTGAGTGCTTTTGTTCCCCTCTCCACTTTGGTGGGACCAGTGTCTGCCCCTTTTCCCCCAGCTTTTTTATTCACTGTTCATTTCAAGAATACAGTTAAAATGTCAAATATCACGTTGAAGTAAGTCAGGGGAGGATTTTAAATTTTTGCATCTCGAGAATGAAGTCAAAATGTGAAGAAAAAGGTTGAAATTGTATTTTTAGAATGAAGATGAAATATCGAACAGCTGTAACACATTAATAATATAAATCGTATTCCTTTATTCTTAACCTTGACGTTACCGATCTCACAGAATTAAAAAAATATATTTCTTTTCTTATTGGACTTTATTCTCAAAATGGATATTATATATTTTCTCTTATGTTTAGCCCAAATACTCTCCTGTACTAGTAATTATGAGTAGTTATTAAACAAATACCTGAAGATTAGAGCACCGTCCTGAAGCCCCATAGACAGGAAGTCACTGTTGGGTCTCATTGGACTGTCTCCTCGCCACATCAACAGGCCGTCCTGGACTGTGCTCTTAAAACGAATGAAAAGGTTGGTCCTGGATCCCGAGGCCCTGAAAAGAAGAAAAGTTTACATGTGAACAAATACAAGCCGGTAAGTTAGATTACAGCATGAACACCTTTACTGCGGCTGTAAGAAACATTACTCATCATTAGTGTGTAGTGATAGAAAGTTTATTTTTCAAGATTTCAAATTAGAACCTATCTACTGTAAAAGACACCAGGTTTGTCAGTTTTATTTAGTAAAGGTTGTAAAACTGACCTTTTAAGGATATCTCTGTTATCGTAAGTCAGGTAACTCCGCCCAATGAACTGTGGGATCTCAATGGCTTCAGTCACAGCTGTGCAGAGAAAACACTGCATGTACTTCATACCATCACAAGGTGGCAGCATCATCATGTCATGTTATCATCTACTGGCTACAGCTAAGCAACAACACGAACTACAGTATGAATGAATACAGAGGGAAATACACATATTCTCAAAGATAATGTCAAAAGTTAAGATGATTCTGTGGTTTATTTATTCTTTTTATTAAATTCATCCAAGAAAACTTACTGTTCAAACAGTAATTCCCACACTCTGTTCAGTGAAAGCATTAAAAACACAGAAGGCATAAATAGGTTTAAGGGATTACAACGTCCAATGGAGTATTTCACATGAAATTACATGATAATGGAGAGAAAAGTCATTTAATCCACGAGAAGAGGAAAGATTTCCTCACATTGTTAAAGCCATAAATTCTGCACAAACAAAAACATTAATTTCTCTAAAATAGTTTCTAAAAAAGACAGTTTATTCCACTCATTAAAGCACATGGTAACTCTCACTGTTATGAATAACCTGATTCGATTTTTGCTGTTCTCTAGTCCCAATGCAATGAACTGTGAAATGCTCTATGAATGAATACAGTCCCATCAACCTTTGGGATGTGCTGGTCTATAAAACATAATTGATTAAATAACCTGCTTAAAATTCATATAGGAATGATTGTGTTCCCTTGTGCAACTGACCTTTCTGGCAGTGCCTGCCATCGTAGCCTAAGGGGCAGTCACACTCGTATCCATCCCACTTCGGTCTGCAGGTTCCTCCGTTGGCACAGGGACTTTCCACACAGGGGTGTGCAGAATTCGCTACGTTAACACCACCAGCAGTAGCAGTTGTTATCGGGATGGTTCGATCATTGAGTATCAGCTGGGGAGGAAGATTAAGATGAAGTGAGACATGGTGTAAAAACTCCAAAAGACTCTTGTCGGAGATAAAATATTTATGGATTATACATAACACTACCTTCTGAATGATTCCAGAGAAGGGCTTGATTACACCTGCCGTCCTCTTGGTTTTATCATATTCTGGAACTCCTCCAATAAAGAGAGGGGAGCTGCAGTTGATCTGAGTAAAAGCTCCCTGAAGAGAAAAAATAATTATCACAACTGTTCATAAATAATCTAGTTATGCCATATAAATCATTATATTAATGAATATTTGTGCAATTCAGGTGAGGGTTTGCCAATATAATACATTTATATAATTCACACTCCTTGGGTACTTTAAACTTGTATAAGATGCTGGAAAAAACAAATCACATGTAACAGAGGTTGATTTTTACCTTTATAAGTCATTTGAATTTGATGTAAAAACTGCTTTTTATTCTGTGAGGTTACTTCATTTGGTTTAATAACTGAAATGATGTTTTTGAAATTGAATCAGCCTGATATTTATCTCTGGAGTCAGAGGGCCAAACCAAACCAGGGCTACATGACAATTAAATATTACACATTCACAAGGTGACTTCAGTGGTACACCCATATTGCTTTGCTTCTTCTATAAGTGTTAGTAAACAGCCATCTGCAAATACTAGTGTGTGAGTCCTCCATTGCAGAGGTTATCTTAAGATTTTCTGCCCTCTTGTGGTGAAAAATAACACAAACCAGCTTTATGCAACAGGTATAGAGGCTAAATACCTCAGCAATTCCTTCCCTTGGCCTCTGGCTGTCCACCTGAAGGATACCACTCTTCGCTGTGCGAGACACCCTCAGCTCATGCCATGTGTCCAGACTGATCTGCTCCTCACTCCTGTAGCACAGGTCATCACATTCAGTTTGAAACATCTAGTTAAGGAATAAGAATGTAGAATGCACAATAGAAAAGTAGGAGATCTGTCCAGCACCTTATGACTGCTCCTCCAGAGCCGCAGTCAAATCTGAACTCCACGTATCGGTCCACCATGTTTATAGCCAGGAAGTCTCCGCTGCCTGCGTCATCACTGTACAGCAGCATCCCGTCCGGCATCGATGGTCGGAACGTGATCTCGAACTCCGTGAAGGACAGATAACTCTGAGAGGATTGGGGCCAGGGGATGACAACGTACGAAAACACCGTCTCATTGAAGAGTGGCGAGGACAGTGAAAAACCTGATGAGTTTGACAAGAGGACAAAAGAAAACAACAGGCGGGAGGGTAAAAAGGATGTGAGCCATATTGTATTAAAAAAGATTAAGAATGAAGAGGAGGAGAAGTTGATGAGAGAAGAAGAAAATGCAAGAAAAGACATGGGGAGGATAAAAAGAAAGTGGAAGGTTATATTTTCGAAAAGCTGGTTTGACATTTAATTAGTCCTTCAGCGCCTCGATATAAGAAATAATAATCCTCATCTCAACCAATTTTCTTTATATAGCACTTAACTCTTCAGCAATTACCTTAAAAAGGTCTGTGTGACAGTTTATGACTGCCACTGGGTAAGATCCAACCACAGGGACTTCACTTACTGCATTTGACGCTACAATCCGTCTGTAAACAAGACAAATGTCTGTTCTGTGTGTAGGTTTGACAAAAAGGGAAACCGGAGTTGACTCACTCTCTTCACAAAGTGCTCCCCTGAAGCCGAGTGGGCACAGGCAGATGTAGCCGTCAGCGCGGTTTGCGAAGCAGACGCCGCCGTTAGTGCAGCTGACCAGGTCACACACGCTGTCGCTGCACTCACCTGGTGCAGAGCAGGAAGGGGATGAGAGTGATTAGGGCAGACTCAGCATTTATCTGTCTATATCTATACCAATGACTGTATAAAAAGATGGACGACTTGATAGATCCCCACAAAATGAGGCCCAAAGCTGTAGCGTAGGATTATACCCTGCCTCTGCCATGTTAGTGGCATGGGACATGGACCAAAGAAAAAAAAGTGCATGTCAAAATAAAGTTTCCTAAATGTGGTTTCTGTCATTTTAGGTAGACATTGGGGGGGGGGGGGGGGGGGGGGGGGGCAGGCATCGGCAGATTATTTAAAAATGCCCTTGGTGCAAATTGTAAATCATTATAACAGAGCCTTTAAAACAATTATTAAACTACCCAACTGAACACAAAAACCTAAGAGAACCAGCGCACTATGAGTAATATGGATAAGAACTCCACGCCACTGGCAGCAGCCAAAGACAAACAACACTCACTTATATCAGCTCCACTCAGAGCTCGACCCAGAGGCCACGGCCTGATGTCTGTGGCCTTGTTGTTGATGCTCAGGCTCTGAATGCAGCCGACAAAGCCACGATTGGTCCCCGTCGCCCTGACCAGCCAATAAGCACTCGGGGATCCCCCCAAATACAGCGGGGAGCGGAAAGTGATCTTTGTGTACTGGCCCTGAAACAGCAAGAGAAACACACAGCACCCTTTAGTACTGTAAACACACTCCTCAGTACTTCTGATGATCTGATCCCTGGAAAGCCAATTGTGAGTAATAGATAACATATCCTTTGTTGTTATAAACACTAACAGGAGAGGGGAACCTCATCAATATTGGTTCATTAGTAATCAGAATGTAATGATCTCTAAATCAATATTTAAACTTATACAACATTTATAGAAATACCAGTATTGTTTAGCTCACTTATAAGATAATTTAATGCAATGCACGCTTTGCATTATCTACCACAGACTACTGTTTATATATCCGACAACTTACCGAACATGAAACATTTGATAGTATATTTTCTGTATGTGTTATTGTTACCTGTGAGCGTCCAGATATTGGGGTGTCGTTGTCCATACGGAGCCAGCCGCTCATGCCGTCTCTGAACACAGTGACCGTGTGCCACTGACTAACAACAATACGACTCTCACTGATTATCTGGGCTGCTCCGGTGCCACAGTTAAACCTGTACACACAAAAATCAAAGGCAATCAAGCCCTTCGAGTGGTAAGATGTGATCTAAATGCAAGCTCACATTACACTGAAGTGTTTCTTTCCTTTTCCTTGGCTACAAGATGTGAGTCACTCTCCTCCTCACCTGTAGTGAAGTTTGCCTCGTACCAAGGCCAAAGAGGTAAAGTCTCCTCTGCCCTGTTCGTTCTCTCCGCAGTACAGCAGCAAGCCATCCTCGGAGTCTGCCTGCACCACACACACGCGGTTTCAAATACATGTTTCACCACTGTCAAGTTGAACATAATTGTGTAAAAGCAGCACACTATCTTACCTTGAACTCCAAAGTGATCTGAAAGGTCTGGTAAGAGTTTTTTAAGGGTTCAAAGGTGATGTGAGAGTAGCCATGGAACCGGGGAAAGTTCACTGACACCACTGAAGAAAAAGAACAAAAGATACAATCATAATATATTTATGAGCTGATAGAAATAGGTGCAAAACATTTTTTTCAACTCAACTGAAATTCCCTCACCCTCAGAGCAAGCGTCTCCTCTTCGTCCGAGGTTACAGTGGCAGCGAGAACCTCCACTGTCATAATCACTGAGACAGAAGCTGTCGGGGGGGCACACAGTGTCATCGCAGGTCAGGTCGTACACACGGGGCACGTCACCCTTCCAAGGGGACATGGTCGGTATGGTGGTGGTGGTCGGCAACGTGATGCTAAGGTGGATTCAAACAAGAAGATAAGGAGAATGCATTTGGGCCTCTCATCAACACGCAGATGGCATTTTATTTTTTATTATTACAAACTCCTTGCAAAGAGCAGATTTTCAAAATTCGGGTTAATGGGAAACAGTGACGTCACAGCTTACTTCAAACATGCCCACTGTTGAAAATGTGCCAAAAACTACAAAAATGGCGGCTATATACCGGTTGCTCTACGTTTGGTTACCACTGCTAGCATCTATATCAAAATTTGCAGCTAAATTTAACATTGCTGCACTACACTACCGGCGTTTCCTGGCGTCTGCCGCAGCAGATATTACTTGGACCGTTAATGTAGACATTATCGCCACCTACTGGCCCAGCATGCTTGTTTGAGCATTTGTAGTAATGCTCTTCCGTCTGGAAAGGGACATTTTGTAAAAGGAACTTGATGTGGATGGAAGGTTTTTTTTGAATGGGGAAAATATCCACTCAAAAAATTATCCTCAGTAGTGCCTTTGTGTTCAATCTCAGTGGTTAAGTTAATAACACGTTCATTGTATTTATACACGTACCTTTTCTACCTCAGGAAAGAAAAACGTGGCAAAAAGCTACATATTCACCCAAATGAGCGATGGCAAAGTAGGCAAGCTTCTATTTGCCCCTGTTAATGACATGATGTACATCACAGTCAGGCAGACTGACAGCTCAAATTGATGTGATATTTCACTGCAGAAAATCATCATCCTCATCATATAATTAAGTGAAAGAGCATGAAAAAGAAAATGTGGATGGCCTTTTGTAGAAAGCCGGAAGAGTCAGCAATCTAGCAATCAAGGAGCCAGAGGAAAACCAACAAGACGTGTATTTGTTAAGATAAAAAAGAACTTCTTGATAAACCTGTTTGTCTCTATCTGCAAACACCTATAATGTTCAACTTTGCTTATGGAAGGCATCACCTTCTCCAGTTACTGATGCCCATTACCATTAACTGTACGTCACCAGCAAAGTAAAGCTTACAAAGGGAAAGCCAGAGACTTGTGGGGTACATCTTACCTGGTGGTGGTCAGTGGGGCAGTGGTTGTGGTGTCGAGGGTGGTACTGGGCTCTGAGGTGGTGTAGAAGATCAGATCTGTGAAGTCTGGGAAAACTGGTGCGGCGGTGGTGGAAACTGGTGGGGCGGTAACGTTGGGAGGAGCGATGGTGTTCATACGGTAAACAACGTTTCGACCAGATGGCGTACCAGAGCGTGAGCGGAGCTGGGATTTCCTGTTGTCTGCATCCATATCTGGGAATGGCTTTAACTAAGGGGAGTAAAGAAATGAAAGAATAAGATAAATAGGAGTATTTTTTGTGTTATGTGTGTCAGTGTGTGTGGTCAGCAGCTACTATGACTTCTTTGAGAGCCAAAATAAACTTGAAATTTCAATTATTACCATCCCGCCCGTAAAGACCCACCTCCTCGATAAAGATGTCGTAATCAGAGTCATCTACGTCAAAGCCATCGTCATCTTTGTTCCCGGGATCTGTGATGTACCGGCCATAATCACCACTGCCAACGTCTGACGCACCTGTTAAGAATGACAGAGGTGGTTATTACATGGCTATTATTACAAACTGTGAAAGGACACGAGTGGTGACGTTGAAATGGCTGGATGTTCATATACAAGTCATGAGTTAAAAACAGTTAATGCAGGTCAGAGAATGACACCATTAGAAAACAAGTGACAGTGCAAACGTACTGTAAAGTCCAAATTTAGTTCATATTGTTTTTGCAGCATGGATAAACCAGTGAATTCAGTTTTTAGGACCATAGACCAGGTAAGTATCTTCTGCAGAGCTCAAGACTATCACAACATTAACAGCTGTCATAAACTGTTAACCTCACGATGTAAAGTGCCTGGATGTTGTGATTTGGCGCTGTACAAAGAAAGTTATATTGAATTGAATTAAAGACATTGTGGTTGCTCTGTCAAAGCCGAGCACTTGTATCCACCTCATCAAATATGTCCTAATTTTCAATTTCTTTTCCGTTTTTTACCGGATTATCTGTTTAAGTGGCAACTGGCGGGCAAACACTGATCCTCAATGGTAAGACACATCTTTGATTTCACACAAATACTACGAGACCATCGGTATCCAGGTTTGGACTTTTTCCTCCATTTGCAATTATCACCATCCATGTATCACAATGATATTTCGGTCCCAGTTGAATAATGGCGACGTTGTATGTGACCTAGACAACAAGCAATAATGACTGAGTCACTGAAGTAGGTGTTGAAGAACAATGGCGGACTCTTGGGTAAATGTTTTCTTATAACGAATGATGATGGAGGGGCAAATGTGACCATACTTTATGATGATGATGATGATGATGATACATTAGACAATAATAACACAGTTCCTCAATAGGTCTTTTTCACAGGAGACATTTTGACATGCCAGTGTAGATAATGAGTGGGACTCTTGACTACAGCAGTTACCAGGAACTCCTGGGCCTGTGCTACGCTGACAATAGTCAACATGTCTGCTGTGATGAAGGCCTGTGAGTCTACCTGGGAGTCTTCCTGTTCGCCTGAACCCAGGCTGCTGCACCACATACTGAAAGGTGTCTCCTCTGTACAGACCTCCGCCATAGGAAGCTCATTGTGTACAAAGACAAAGCCAGACAGTGAATACGACTGAAACCAACTGCTAAAACTCATGTTTTCAACATAAACTTGATATTTTACAGTTTAAATGTAAACATTATTATATATTATTTTGAATAAAAGAGAATATTTTTTTTATGTCAAATGTAAACAGGAACACACATCTTTTCTGCATTGTTAACTCTGTAAAAATGTGTTATGTTTAAATTTAAGATTTAAGTTTAAGACTTGTTATGTCTTTGGCAAACATGAGCCTATACAGATATGTCTGTGCAAGGCTCATATCTGCCACAATTATTGGCCAACAAATATATCAGTCAGGCTCTATTAGTTATTAGTGTATTTTTCACAGTGTCCACACTAATCATAAGGATTAATGTAGTAAAAATATAATAGGCTACATTTTAATTCAGCTGCTTTCACTAAACCCAGAGTCCTCCTTACCTCATTGTGTTGTTATACATTTAGTAGTTTTTGCACAATGTCATATAATATGTATAGTACACATTGTTGTATATTTCTCATTGATGTAATGATATATTTTCTCTAAGTCTAAGATGTTTAAGAATTCGACACAAAACAATGTACATGTTCAATGTAACACCTCTCTGCCCATTCACCTTATCCTCAGGACGCATAATCTTATCTTACATAACAGCATCCCCTCCCTTCTGTCTCCTCACCACTCCACCTCCTTATCTATCTTAATTCTACAGTATCATGCAATGATGTAAAGTGATATCTACCTATACACATTTCTTTTATCAAATATCTTGTGGAAATTTGACCTTTAATATTAAATTGATGCCACGATTTAAAGTGCTAATTTGTGCTGCCTAATAACATTAAATCCTGAGTACTAAGTGCTAGCATACAGGGAGGCGGGGGTCGCCCAAAAAGAAGAAGAAAAGAATCCCCCCACAAACTAATCTACTGTTGTGTAACAATCCCCCTCAATCCATACCACACTGTTTCTTAGAAGAAACACACACACACACACACACGCACACATGCACACACACACACACACACACACACACACACACACACACACATGCTCTCACAGAGAGCAACAACAAGAAAAGTATGTCAGTCAGTCATTCAACACCCACCCCCGCTGTTCACTCAAGAAGCGGTGCATTGTGTGCCTGCATGCAAGTAGTGTGTGTCTGTGTGTGTGTGTGTGTAAGTGTGTCTGTGCGTGTGTGTGTGTGTGTGCATTCATCAGGGGTGTGGATGGGCAGAGAAGGGGTCTGGCATCCTGTCCTTAATCCTGTCTGATGAGACTCGAACGTAACCCGCTTTTATCCCCTGCTGAGAAACCACGCTCCTCTATCTCTTGGTTTCTGTCCGTCTGTCTCCCTGGGTCTCTCTGACTCGCTCGATTTATCTTGTTTCATGAAACTTTCAATGATTATTCTCAGCTTCTTTCATATTACCTCTCCCCCTGTCCGACTTTCTAGCTGAGCTTCTGTCTCTCTCTGAGACATCAGGTAACGTAGCGTCTGAAGCAGTGTGGCCTGAATGTGTTTCTGTAAAATGACGGTTAACTTAAAATAATCATATATTGTCACACTGCTAAAACCTGATATGCAAAACAATCATACACACACACACCAATGATGTTTTGCCTCATTAGGTCCAAGCTTCGGTCCCCATGAGGTCTACTGGTCCTGACATGTCAATGTTTATGCAGGAAAAGGTCCCAAAGCGATGATGGAAATGAGTACACACACACACACACACAAATCTGTATGCACGCCGATTGAATATCATGGCCCTCAATCCATTATGACATCGCTAATACTGCATGTTTTTGTGTCTGTGTAATACACCTGTGTGTGTGTGTGTTTTAATATCAATCAGTCCTGACCGTCCCCCTCCCCCACACACCACCAGCAGCTGACTACATCAAAATAATAAAGTAAATGACTCTGTTGCTCTGTATCTCCGTCAATCCAGAGCAACAGCCAGAAAACCCACTGCCACACTAACAGCCGCTGTCCTACATTCAAGCGAACACTGAGAGACCAACTGTCCAACTGTGCACAGTTTGTATGAGTTAGAACTCTGTAGTGTTTATCTTATTCATGCTCATTCATGTTTTACTTGGATGTCAACATGATCTTCACACTATGATTTGAAGAGGTTTTGTGAACCTTGCACAGACATTTCTATTCCTCTGTAAAACACTCTAATTGCCACGTTTGAATGGTGCTATTAAGATAAAGTTCCCTTGCTTTGCTCTGTCATGACACCTTTATAATAGCAAAAATATGCTTCAGTTCCAAACTGAAAATAATCAGCCTCATGTTTTCATTTAGGTAGGTACAAAATATGTTGATAGAAAAAAGTATATTAGTAATATAATAATAAATATAAACTCTATTTTAATAGCACCTTTCAAAACACAGTTACAAGGTGAAATACAAGTTCAAAAGTTCAAAATTAAAGGGAAATAATAGGATGCAAACAAAGAGGCAAACAAAAAGATAAAATAACTGTCGGTAGTTTGTGTCTGTGTTTCTTCGTTACGGCTGCTGCCTCCGCTCTGACTGAGAGAAAGTTCGATAGAAACTTTGACACAGTTTAAAACTTCTCTTCTTCATGTTGGGGGAAAAAGGAAGTGGCTGTCTCCACAGTAACACTCGGGTTTATACATTGTGGTTGAACAGGGTAAATGTTTTATTGTGATTTCCTTCTGGATATTTTTGTAATGCTGCTCTGTTTAGATCTGAGTGGGTGTATTGCTTAAAGTAAACTTTGTTTTTCAGATGTGATGGAAACCAGACTAACGAGGGGCCTGAGACGAAGCTCTCATCACAAAACAAAGCATTTTCTTACCTAGAGTGCGCACGGGGCTGTTGATGCTGCTGGGTGGGCTAAGTCCATGCACGTTGACGGCCCTGACAACAAACTGGTACTCCGTCTCCGGTATTAACCCCTTCAGAACCATCGAGTTAGTCTCAATGGGCTCACGAATATATGTCCACTCCGTGTCCATTTCTGGCCTGAGGAGAAAAGGGCATGCATCAAAATACAAAAACAAAATAAAATGGATCATTATACATGTAAATAACTTCAAGTTCATTCAATGCTGCGTCCGTCGAGGTTTTGAAATAAGTTTTCTTTTTAGGGGAAATGCTTTGTTTGTGTTGTTTTGTGTCAGCGAAAATGGAACTGATACCTACTCTCACTGTTTGTAGTTTGATAGATAACGTGGCATTTTAAGGGTAATAATATAATTTGTCTTCCATATTCCTTCATATCTGTTGTAATTGACTTAAATGTCATTCCATACCGTCTTTGTGAGGTCTAAAAAGGTCTCAACTTAAAATTGTAAAAACCTACAGAATCTAAGAGTTGCTATGTTTTAAATTTTATGTTTTCTACATTGGTGGTTTTTAGTTGATTCGTTCCGCCAAAATCACAAGAAAGAAACATCTTCAAAATAATTGTATTGAGGATGATGAGATGTTTTTGTTAAGGATGGATGTTTTGTTCCTCCCGCTGTTCCATGGAACTGAACATGTGCAGGGAACTGATTGCAGAGGAAACAATTACTCAAAGTTGTAGCTCTGAATAATTCACATAAAAATACTGATAACTTCAAACAAAACAAAACAAGCAATTAACTGATAAGTTTTAGTTTTCTCTGTGTTACTATTTTTGGGGCCCTTTAAGCCTGAAAGCATTTTGCTAAATAAGTAAAGCAAAAACTAGAAATTATGAACTCCTAAACTTATATTTTTGGGGGATATCATCTCCAGCTGCTGTGTTTGTGTGCTGAATCCGGCCGCCTGCAGCCACAGCTATCCGCTGAATAGAGTCGTCTTCGTCACTGCTCAATGTCTCTCTTCAGCAGGACCTCTTTTGATGTGAGAGGAGAAAGATCTGCCGATGAGATGGCTCTTTTGTGTGGAAAATGCCCCCACAAGCAAAAACAGACACTTATTCCTGTCTGCTCTGCCGTAGTAAGTGACAGTGTCCCTCTGCCTCTGCCTCTCTCTCCTTCCTCAGTCACAGGGTGTTAACTTTACACCATGAAGGCAATAGTACTTTGTTTTTAATGCTTGTTTTCTTTTATTATTATTATTATCTTATTATTACATCTTTTTTGTTCTTAAAAAAGACAAAATTGTGGCAGCATTTTAAAATTCAATCTACCAATTTTATCAAATCATTAGATGACTCCGGGCCAATTATTTCTGACCTCAACTTCCTCGACGTCGCAGCCTGAGGACTTGTTGAGACATTGGAGGATTGTGTGTGTGAAGTGTTGATGTGTTTGAGGCTGGACATGACCAGACAGAGACTGGCGTTCTTTCTGTCTTATGTCCCAACTGACCCTCGTGTCAAAATACACACAGTGACACTGAACAGACCAGCAAGGACCTCACGGAATTCTCTGTAAAAGAGAGCTGTGGATTCTGTATTGCAGAAATGTAACAATGGGAGGTTGCAGAGAGTCTGTTTAGGTATAGGCTAAATGTGCAGCTATCTAAATATATATAAATAAACTCAGATAGAAGCAGAACAAAAGTTTAGTTTAAGTCTCTTAGTGTGATGCTTCATACTGTTTGATTATGTTGTGTCAATAAAGCACTCTTCCGTATTGTGCTCAGAAATTAAAAATCCATTAGCTATCATATCTATATAGAATATATGCGTCTCCTGTTGAATTCCACAGTTCCTATTAAATTCAAACCATTATTATGTTGTTAATGGTTAAAAAGCCTGACTCATATTCTGCAACTGAACAAACAGTTCAGCACTTTGGAAAATTAAAAGATCAAAATCAATTTCACACCTGTTTAACAACCAGGGAGTCACTCAGCTCTGTTAACCTGGTTTTCAGGCCTACCAGCATCTCTAAAGCTCACAGATTCGCATGTTAATTCTAGTTTAAAACCACAACTTATTGTTTTTACATAAAGGGCTGGAAAATAGAACAATATTTATAATTAGTGCAGGAAATCTTTCAGCATTAGGAATATAACAAAAGTCCAATATGTATTGATAAGATGATATCTTAACATTATTGTGAGCCATATCATCCCGTCCTATTTTTATATTTCACTCTGCGTAGAGCTTCAACTAATGAGAGCTGGAGTTTAATCACTGAGCTTCAGAGGTGCTGGTGGGTGGATTCTGTTGCCTTCAGTCTGAACCAGGGGAGCTGCTTCCGCCCGCTGCTGGTTCCAGCTGCACATTTACCTCACAGGCCTGGGAGTGGTATTGATCTTCTTATCGAACGCTCAGCGAGAAAATGAATCTCAAAGTATTGCTTTGAGATACCATTATTTCAATGGCCGTACCATTACATCTAAAGTCTTGTGCATCATCTTTGTAATTTCTTAACATTTACTTTAGAAGTCTTGAAATCTTGACTATAATTTGGGGCCTGGCCCTTGCTGTTGATAATGGACCCATCAAGTGATCTGAGTTGTGATCATGTTTATCATTAGACCAGTGTTGAGGGGAAAAGCTCTCAAATTGCCCTCTTTCAGAAAGCTTATCAATTAAAAGGATGAACAGGAAGCAGACAAAACCAATCAGCTTTTTTACTTTTCCTCGCAAACCGATCAATGGAACACGGCTTCTCACTCCAGGCGTTTTACTCCATGACGTGACCACTTCAGGTTTTAAATGGTTTTAACTTTTGTATGTTGTGGATAGTGTATGATCAAATATATGTCCCTGTGAGTGTGTGTGTGTGTCTGTGCACCGACATAAACACGGTGCCGATGAGTTTGATGAGGCTTCATTAATTTGTTTTTCTGAAGGTTGATTAATAATTTTTAACTGACCTGATGTAAGCCACCAGGAAGTGAAGGACAGGTGCGCTTCCTTCACTCTCTCCTTGCTGCCATGACAACGCCAGCTCCGTGTCAGATACAGCCATGACAACAGGCTGAGTAGGGGGAGACGGGCGCATGCACATTTCTAACGGGGTTGAGATAAATTATATTCATTGACAGGTTATTAATGAAACTGTGGTAGTAATAATAGCATCATTTGTATAATGGATTCCTACTACTCACATATTCTTACCATGTGAGGCGGTGCTGATGTCTCTGGGCATGCTGGGTCTGCCCTCCCCGGCCCAGCCGTACGCTCCAACACTGACTCTGTACTTAGCGTTCACCTTCAGGTTACCGATGTCCACGTCCTAGAAGTCCATTAATATGGAGGAATCGGAGAAGAGATTCAGATAGACAAGGAAAAACAAGCAAGAACAAATCAAGGAAGACAGGAAGAAAAAGAAATATGATAAAATAAACATACTGGAAGTGGAAGGTATGTCAAATCTATCTAGAAAATGTTTACTGTGATATATGAAAACAGTGACAGGGTCAACTTCACTGAAAATGTTTAAATGATACTTACAAAACTGGCCTGTCCATCAAATTGGCCCTTTGAGAAAAAAAGAGCAGAGGTTTTTCAATGTTTTAGCAGCACAGCACAGATGTGGTCATAACTTACATCTCAGGTCAGATGTGGTCAGTGAGTTTTTATTGAAACTGAGATATTAAGGATATTGTAAACAAAATATAATATAAATATTGATCAAATATTAAAAGTTAAGCATCCAGCTATTATGTTATATTATGTGAACAAATTCCATTAACAAAATCAATCACCCATTACCTTGTATAGAAGTAATTAGAAACATGTAACTAAAAGACGTAAGGATAGTGCATGTGCTGAATGTGGGATGAACTTAAAATGAATTGCGGTGATTATTTTTGTCATAAAAAGGCAACATGTCAACCAAAGCAATATGATTCAATACTTTTTGGACAACAGAGATCTATGGAACAGAGGAATATAACGAATCAGGCTTTAGATACACACACAAATCTTGCTATAACATCATTGTTGGTTTTGGTCTTTTCATTGGATTTGTTGCCAATAAGAAACATTAAGAATATGGCCTAAATCTACTAAATGTTATTTTACGTTCGTTTTTTTCAAGGAAATATTGCTTCTGAGGTTCTGATAAATCAGCACTGCAAAGGATTTTCTTGACTATAACAGCTGAAATTTCCCTCACTGTCCAAACTGGATGTTAGAGGCACATTAGAGTTTTCTTAAATTTCAAAGCAGGTTCACTATTCATGTGGACGTGTCATCCAGAGAAAAGCACAGTTAAAAGCCTCTATATTCACTCACAGTGGTCAGCATGTCCAAGCTGAGAGGCACCTCCATCAAAGATGCTGAATCCGATGGATTTCCGTTCCTTATCTCATTGTAGAAGACCTAAAAACATATCCACACATACAAACACTTATCAGATTCTTTTTGTTCCAGTAAAATCATTGCCGCTTTTTTGGCAGTGTTGGCTTTGATATGTATCCATAACTGTTGAATCTGTTTCGTTGGCTCAAGGAACCTTCTCCTTTCCTTCAGTCACTGTCTAAACACGGCGTCATCAGGAGGAAATACTGTGAGGAAACATATTTTTTAATGAACTTCCAGAGTGACGGGCTAAATGAACGCACGTTTATCTGTGAGTCGTGGGGAAGCTAGGTAGCTGACTAATCCTCTTAGTGTAGACATATGGTCAAAAGCATCACACACACACTCACACACACACACATAAAACCCACACTTGATATACACTTTGTTAATGGTTGACTCAAAACAACACTGGAGGGAAGGATGGAGGGAAGGATGGAGGAAGGAAGGAAGGAAGGAAGGAAGGAAGGAAGGAAGGAAGGAAGGAAGGAAGGAAGGAACTGGGTTGTAATTTTGGGTTACATCTCTGGGTATAAATAAATCAAATGTGTCAGAATGAAAAAAGAAGAAAGTTAATTCCACTCCACTTATCGCACAATGAAATGTAAAAACTACCACAGCCAACTATCAAATAAAAAAATGTAATCAAATAAAATACTGTCTTGGAACATTAGTATTTGTAGGTAAGTGCAGCTCGCTAAGGGTGAAACACAACAAGGGTTTGAGTCCCAGACTAGGTTGCCTATGAAAAAAAAGCCCAGATTTGGCCATGAAAAGGTTACATCAAAACACCAGAAATTTCAAAATGCCAATCTAGCCCTCAAGGTCTACTTCCTGGACTTTGAGTTTGAAGAGCACTTTAAAAGCAGAACAAATATGGGCACCACCTACACCGGTGGCTCGCAGAGGGAAATGAACATTCCTTCAGAAAATGTGATGGTTTACCCGTTTAGCCTCCTTTCTATGAAGGAGAGGTCTTAAAAGCAACATGGAGTGACATGCCTTTTAGCCAGCTACTTATCTTTTTTTAAAGTTTTGAAGCGATTTCTTTGAATTTTTCCGGGGGGAAAAAATTCTCTCGATTTATATGAGACCTTTCAAGAAACACGGAAATGGCTATATAATATATATACCTATGTTGGAATTAAATTGTGGGTTAAACCTCCACCATAGACCATTTTGTTCACTGGCATTAATGTCATATTAAAGGTTATAGGTGGTGAGTGATGATTGCTCAGTCTCAGATGCTCATAATTTTCACTGAATCATTAATTCATGTAAAATCCCAACTTGGGATAATACCTTGTATCCAGTGATGGTGCTCACGTGTCGCCGGGGCATCTTCCATCGTACACTGAAGGCTGTGCAGTTGATTGTCTCCAGCTGGATGTCCAATGGAGGACTCAGACGATCTGGTTCATACAAACAGAAAGAATTTGTCAGGAGATCAAGGAAGGAACAAGCGATGTACAATAGGAAACATGCAAGTGTCATAGTGATCAGGCAGCGTTTTTTAAACTTTTTAATTTGATGTATTGGCTTTAGTTTATATTGAAACAGGCAAAATGACAGCAGTCAGCTCTTTTCAAAATAAGCTCTGCATGGAGCGAAGGATTTAGCTGCTAAGCCCGTCAGGTATTTCCCTCCGGACCTGGTGGAGGAGACCAAAACGGAGCTAAAATTAGGGCAAATATCGGTTTCTCATTCACCAGGTGGCCAGAAACATGACATAGGTTAAATGAAGGGAAGCTACAGTATAGAGATATACTCCATATAGAGAGAGATAGAAGTGTTACTTCCTGATGTCACTTCACCTGACATATATTTGTGGATTAATTTGATCATCTTTCCCTTTTGGAATTCTGGTTAAAGCTGAGATGTTGCCAAACAGATTCTTTTGGTTTTGCTTTAACACCAAACCCTCCATCGCGCTGGTCACCTCTCCTCTCATCGCTTGATAAAGACTCCACAGTCTGTGAGGAGACTGCTGTTGCATGGAAGTACCAAATGTTTCTATGTCTAATTATTGACAACTCGTATTTTAAGAATGTATTTATAGATTTATATTTGATGAACACGGGTACTACCACAAATATGCTCAAACTAATCACATGGATTTTATGTATATTACTAAATGTAATAGACAGTGGGTAATTTATGTAATTGGCGTGTGCCACCTTTGTTGAATGCTATCGTTTATCCACAGCTGTTTAACTAACAGCTAACATTGACGCTATGTTGATTTTGTGATTCCAGCTTTTATCCAGTGTCCAAAAAAGTGTTTATGTAGGTTTAATAAAGGTAAACCTGTTGAAGAATCTAGCAAAAATAACCAATCATATTTTGAACATAAACCTACACTGTATTTCACCGGAGTCTCTCTAAAGGGGCAAACAAGAAACCACTTGAGATGACATAACCTTTAGCCTCATGCACTGGTTCATAATATCAACTAACTCTGACTTCAGATGTCATTATTTTCATGGTGCGAGTGATCAAAACCGGGCTGATTCTGTGGCACTTGAGGAGATTGTATTCCAGCGCTGAGCCCAGGTCTGAAAATCCTTCAGGAGGCTCTTATGGAAGCAAGAAAGAGAAATGACATCGGTGCCCCTGAAATATGCATTAATGGAGAAGCATGAGCCCGCAAGAGCCCTCAGAGCCTCATAGACATACACTTTATGTCATAATAGGTACACATGTGGATGATTGCTACATTCAGACCATTAAAAAGCTCTTCAAAACGATTGTGTATTTTAAATTACACTTATTTATATAATTACTTAATATGAGATTTAAGAGTAGATTTTCTTACGACCTTAAATATATGTAGGTTATCTGCAATTTAATTTGATGTTAATAGTTATATTAATCAGAGATTTGCAGTAAGTTTAGTTCAAAAGCCAAATATTGGTGATGAGTTATTTCTCTAAGTGACAAAAGGACATCACTGGTTTACACTGACATGGAGATATCACACACAACTACATATAGAAGAGCAGAACTCAGAGATCTGAAATGTCATGTAGCTCCTGCACTACTCTTTTCCACTTTTTTTTTTTTTCCCTCTCCTCTTTATTTCTTGTGACTCCCGGATTCAATAAGCCGGCCTCGCTCCTGTGCTGTCCTCCTCACTCCTCTCCTGTTGACATCCCTCCTCCTGTCTCGTGCCCTTCTCCCTGTTCTTCCATCGGAGCAGATAATTCAATATGTCAGCTGAATTCCCTGATCATCCATGTCTCCCCAGGGGAGTGGCCCAGCGAGCCTACGGGTGAGAACTCACAGAATTATTGCGGCTAGAAGGAGAGGGGGGCTTCTTCAAATCATATTCTATGGACTTCAACATACAGCAACTTACAGTAGTGCAAGATATGTGTGGGTACAAATTTTAATAGTCAAAAGCCTGGAGTTAAATTGTTATCTGTAATCAATATGAAACCTGATAAGCTTAACATAAACCCCTGGACCTGGTGGATTATGTGAGGTCGGTAAGAGATTGGGTATCGATCCTGGTGCCTCCTCTGGGGGCCTCTTGCTGTGGTTAATGAAGCTGTTCTTGAGCTAACGGCTTCATTTGATTGGCACTAGCCTGTAGTTGGTCATTCGGATACTTTTTTGAAATAAAAATAAGATATTAGAATTTGTTATTTTGGAAGAACTGGACAACATAGGAATTGTGAAGGTAGAATAACACAACCTTACAAACCAGTTGGTAAGATGTCATTCAGAAAGACTCTTTGAACTCACTGATGTACGTTCAAGTGTTCATTTTCTCAGAATGTTTGATTTTAAATATCTATGCGATGCTATAAAAACAGGGTGAAATATCACAATTGAAAGCTAAGACTGACTCACGGTTGTATTGACTGGACCTCGATACCGAGGCTCTACTCCACGATCACAATTGTGTTGAAAGTGTAAGATGGTAGCACATGTATCAAGGTTATTTCAGCTTCAGCAGGAAGTTTGGACGTCTACATATGTAACAGTTGTGGATATCTAAATTTAGAGTGCTTGTCACATCAATATGAAGTGTCGGCATGGTGATGCGTTGTGTTTCCTCTTCCCCCACCTCTAATGTCTCTTTGGTGTTCTTTCACTTTGGCACGTATGAGCAGTGTCGAGAGACAGCAAGCCGCCAAGAACATAGACCACACGGGTTGCTAGCACCAAATGGTCTCAGCAGCGATATTCACAACTACGGTAAGCCCTGAGGGGAAAAACTGGATTTTTTTCGGTCACAACCTGATTTTGTAACCCTATTAAAAGATTTACTGCTTTGATATGTATGATTGACAGTTGGTTTGATAACAGATAAAGGCTGTCGACCAGGAGAAGGGGACAGCTTTTGTCCTGTCGGACTAGTGTCCCGAGGCAGAACGTACCAGTGTAAACTCGATTCATATTGAAGGAAAGATTAGTTGCTCAATTCTGGTCGGTGCTACATCTCACACTGACCAGGAGACTGAATCTAGTGATATTCACCACCCTGTGTGAACATAGGTGAGGGTCAGAACAAAGACTCATCAATACATCAACAACTGCCAATATGACCGCAGCTTCTACTTGGGAAACCACAAAGAACCAGAAGCTCCACATTTACAGCTCCCTTGAGACAGATGAGGTCAGGTCTCTCCGCACTCAGGCTTTGAGGTCCTGACATTTGTCAACTTGAGTTGCTTATCATGTCACTGTACACTAAAGATCACTGTTCAGTGGGACCAAAAAGCCCATAATGCCGTGAAAAAGCACACTATTGATAAAGCATCAGGCAGCAGGAACATCTCATATGTCAAATCCTACACATAGGCCTTTTCTAAATGGACAAAACATGTGGCGTCTTTATGACAGATAAGGTAATGTGGTGAAGAAATGGAAAAATAAAGATATCATTTTAAAACTACCAATTATACTCTTTAAATCTAACGTGGAAGCACTGTTCAAATAATAACTCAACTAATACTTGATATTGGAGACCAATATCTGTATGTGACATTTTAATTTGTATTTTAATTAATCATGCAAATAACTTAAAGAAATGAGATATGTACTGATAGGGACATTTTGCATTTCCACTTAAACTTGTCAGCGTGCTCCCTTATAGACGAACTATAGAATAAACACTTCTAACAATTCCGCAATACATCTAACAATCGTTGTCATACTTTAATTCGTCATTACTTATTGGCTGTGTAAATATAAAGCCTTTTGTTTTTTTCATTATACTGGTTTCTGTTGATATTTCATTGCTTCTGCCACATTTATACAAACCCTTGTTCTCACTTGATCTCAACAATAATCCAGTCTCAAATTCAAATATCTGGTTGTTTGTGAACAGGCCACGTATTCTATCAGTCTGATTCTAAATCTCCGCCATCGAGAAGTGCTGCTCTTTCCAGGTCTGAGTCATCCGAAATTGAATCAGCACAAAGACGCGTGCTGTTGCACTGCTCTCCAGCACGGCTTTGGGAATAACACACAAACACTGCATCTGAAAGGATAATCTGTTGTTACATTTTCATTGCCTCTTCATTCCAACGCTTTCACCTAATAAAGTTGTGTGTATTGAGTGTGAGGCGATGGGAGAAGATAATGTAAAAGGCATTTTGTCATTCGTTAGAAACTTCTAGATAAGATATACAGGACATTATTATAAGTGTAAAATGAAAAAAGTAGGACCATCTTCCATTTAAACCAGTTTTGTTATCTGATGTTTCATTGAGATGTCCTACCCTGTTTACATTCCCCTCCTCCCTCAGAATGAGGCAGAAATACCTCCAAACAAACAATAAAAAATAAAAAACACACAAATGTCACTGGCAGTCATGGAGACAGAACTGAAGCCGTGCTCGGTGTGGCAGTCTCGACTGCAGTGAGTTTTCTGTGCTGACAGACAGACGTAATAGTCTGCTTGTGAATGGCCTGTAGGTCCAAAAAGAGTGAGGGAGGGAGAATTATATCAGACAGTCAGAGAGCGAGAGTGACAGCAAGAGAAAACGGAGAGTAAAGAAAGAGAGGAGGGAAAGAAACTGGGAAGACAAAGAAGTGTTCAGAAGATAACAAAGAGATATAGAGACAGGGAAGGATGCAGAGGGGTAGAGGAAGAAAAGACTCTGTGGAAATGACAGAATCAACAGAGGTTTTCTGCCAAAAGGAACATGTTGGAAAGTTTGAGGATGGGAGGACTGTTGGCTTAAATTGTCTTAAAATTCTTTAACAATACGCAGGAAATAAATATGGAAATAAAAGCTCTTTTTAAATGTCACAAAGTATTAATCATTTCCTTGTCCTTTAAGTCATAAGTCCTAGTTCAAAAATGCCAGATATCAAGTGTTTCAACTACAGCTTAGATGAATAAATGCTGTTTGCTTACTATGGCTAAGATGCAGTGTAGTGATGCTCATCATTGAGGTGGAAATGGTCAAAGTAACATGATGCATGATGTGTTTTGTTATAGAAAAATAACTTTTGTGTTGACAATTAGCCTTAATTGTTAGAAAGTAACACTTAAGAAGTTGGTAAAAGTCACAAATAATATCAGTTTTATTGTGAAATGTTGTTGCAATTTTATGTTTCATCTAATAATTCAAATGGGAAGTTTTAAAAACAAGAAAAAGATTTCATTAACACATAAAGATACACACACACAAGTTTCAACATAGATTTCAAATGTTCATTGATTATAATTAATACTATTCTACATTCTATTATCTGGCTTTAGTTGAACTTACCAGCTCTCCGAACATTGGATCTTCTAGCACAAAGGCAAACGCTGGCTGTGCATATTGCGAAGAGAAGTAAGTAAAGAAGATTCCTTTCTTTACATGTAGACTCCATGTCTTCTTCAGATCGAAAGTTTAACAACGGTCAAATGTTCATTTTACAACACATTCAAACGCGCCTGGAACTGTCAATGGAACTGATTCCTTTGCTGTTCAAAAACAAAAAGTTATCACTGTTAGAAAAGCCGGTCTTTCATCCAAATATTTGACCGCAAACAGCAACCTCGGGGCGGGCAAGAAGTGCCCGAGAGGAAAGGGCAGCTACGGCGTGACACTGATGAGATTACGGTCTGCAAAAGATCAGTGGGTTGGACACGTTAACGCACGGACAGACAGACACTGCTCCCCCGGCGCTGACACACGACGGCGAGGGGTTGTCCCGACGATCCGCGCGTAATGCGCAACGACTAACGCAACTGAACGGTGGGCACCGTCATTTTTTTTACGCACGAATCTCGCTTTCGTTGTCACGCTACGGTTTCTGCGTCTTAGACAGCAGCTGAGGTGGACAGCGAAGTGCAGGAACGTGGGGCCATTTAGAGCTAAGAGGATAATGAGCGTCTAATCCCGGCACTGGACACAGATGGAGAGCATGGCTTGACGCAGGAGCAGTGGAGCTGCTGGAGCAACAGACACTCCATGTTGATACTGTGTGTGTGCGTGTGTGTGTGTGATTGACTGTTTGTGGGCACAACAATGATCAAAAGGGCAAAACAATGAATGCATTAATCCATGTTGGCCAAGCTGCTGTGAACTCATTAACAACTGTCCGGCTGATTATTTAATGTGGTGGTAACCTGGGGGGAAAAAGGGTTTGTGTGTGTGTGTGTGTGTGTGTGTGTGTGTGTGTGTGTGTGTGTGTGTGTGTGTGTGTGTGTGTGTGTGTGTAAACTCAAAATGTGCGTGTATGCATGAGTTTGAGAGAGAGAGTATACCAGCTATCAAGCAGGATCGCTTCAAGGGACTTTGGGGGCTCTGGGTAAAGGAAAACTGACTATAACTATTATAGTTATATATAATTTTTATCAAAATTATAAACAAAGGTCATACTGTCCATAGACATAAATAATATCATCTGCCAAAAAGTATCATTGCTGTGGACTTACACCATCAGCTGTCCTCCGCGGCTCCTTCTCAGCTTGAGGTCCCAGGCAATAGCCGGCTTTACATACCCTGTTGCCAGGGGGCTGGAAGTCTGGGTACTGAGGGGGCCGCAGGTGCACAAATGTAGAACAAGACGAAGATAATATTGGGTAACTAATAGAAAGAATCGTGGATTTCAAGTGGCAATTGAATGCCTGATGCGGTATAAAATGTTGACCATTTAATTTGAGAGTCATTACGTCCACTTTCTCTCAGCACCCCCAACTCTTACAAACCTCCAGTGCCAAAGCCCTGGTCGTCAGCGTCGACTATTATGAATCTTGTGAAAATTACTTATTACGTGTTCTGCACAAAAATCTAACCAGCAGCCAGAAACCATGCAGGCTGATTTGTTAAGCCATTTTCATTTGCACTCTGCCGCTCATCTCACTTAGACTTAATTTTTCGGGATATTCTACATTTATTCAAAATGAGTATGCAAGATTCAGAAATAACACCAGCCCTCGATTAGTGGAGAATCATTTGAAAATCCTTTATCTAGTTCTGATTTTCCGTGGCCCACAGTGTCAGCTATAGAAAGTCTCTCCAAGCAGATATTCAACATAAGCCATTTTAGTTGTACATGTAAATTACAGTCATATAATCTATATCACACATTCATTAAGATTTCTCTGCTAGAATGGTGCTATTAACCTAAGGAGAATACTTACAGAAGGTGAATGTATTGAAGATGCCGTCATGTCGAAGTCACAGGACTTTGTTTCCTTTGCATCGATGAGGTGACGACGTGGCAGCTCTCGTTTTTCCATATGTCTGGTGCAAAAATACAAAATATCAGGTGCAGGCCAAACATGTTTTAATCCTCTGTACCTGCATCTGAAAAGGAGAAGTAAAGAAAAATGAGAGCATTGTTGAAAAGAGAGTCGACTCCATTTAACAAAATGTCATCGCTCGTTTTCTTTTCAGTAATAGCATTCCCATGAGCAGCCAGAATACAAGATCATACCAGGTGTAGTAAGAGCTTGTAAATATCCGTGCTTAGAATAGAATGATGTTTTGACCCGGTCAGACAAAAGTCATCAAGAAGTTTGGGTCTTTTCGAAAAACCAACACACATAACACTTTCCTTTATCTTTATCTGTTTTCTGGTGTTACACAGACATCCGTTCGCCATTGATCCACAAAACAAATCAGCCTTTTCAAACATAATCAAAAACCTTCCGAACAAAGGCAGTATCATTTTTTTTTTTTAATAGAGTGACTGTGATTTGTTTTCATTTCTGTTCCCCTCGTTTCCTCTCTTCACTCACATGTTCCACTTCTTGTAATGAAATGACAACATACTCTTTGGGTCACTGAAGCTGTGATCTGATTATCCGCAGAGGTCAGAGTCGGGTCAAGTGAGTGAAATGTCACCATTGCTGTTTTAGGACAAAGGGAAGACGATTCTTTTGATATATGATCCTATATCCTCAGACGTTGTAAAGCCTTTTTTCATTATAAGATATTTGCAGCAGGGTGAAGACAATGTAGATGATTAGTTACCTCTGAAGGATTTATGTTGTGTTCTCAACCAATTCTCATCTGTTCTCAAAAACTGATACACGAGTCATAATAAGACCTGATAAAGAATTCTTCATTTCAACACACTGCAATTGAACCTTGTGCCATTTCGTAAAAAAAGTTAACATCAATCCTTTCAGTGTTCTATTCTGACATGAGTGAAATGTCAGGCAAACACATAACCTCTGGACTTTGAAATCATGGAATCATAAAATTTATCGGAATATATTTCAACAAACTAGAACGACTCAGTAGAATCCCGTAATGAAAATAGTGAATTCTGAAAAATCTGCTAAAATGTTTAAGAATGCCTTACCTTGCAATGTTACAGTCAAAAAACAATCCTGGGTCCGCCCCCTGATGTGAGTCAGCACAAAGGTTAGTGGATTCTTCTTGGACCCACATCCCTCCTGGAAGTTTCCTGGAAATATGTCCGTTCACAAATCAACAAACAAACCATCAGGGGGGAAAACATAACCTCATTTGCGGAGGTAATTAATAAACATTAGGACAAAATTTCATCTTAAACATGTTTAATTTAAGAGACTATAGAGGTTGTATGAGAACTTCATGTGTAAAACCTCTAAAAATTGTAAACTTTCAACTGTAAACAAATCTTTCTAGAGGATGTTGACAGTGTGAGAATGGTCATCACTGAGTTACTAACTGTGGAAGTGAAGCGAGGTGAAGTTCACCGGCTGAGGTGATGGACACTGATCTGCATGTCAGGGACTCACTGGTTCCATCTCCTGGACAAACACAACCACACAGGAGGAGATGGGGACAGAGAGAAAGACGAGGGCATAGATGGAAATGGAGACATTCACGTTTCAGCCAGTGACAAAACAAAAACAAATTGTTTTCATAGAACTGTTGTCATAAAAACAGTAAAACAATATTAAGTTTCTTTCATAACTTAACAAAAATAATAACCTTTTCCTTCTGGTGAGCAAGTTTACTCAAAGCACACAGGAAACAAACGGTAGCTTCCATTATAGCCTTGTTAAAGTAAAGAAATGATTTGTTACTTTGTTATTTAAATATAAAACAAGCAAATTAACCAGACTGGTGGTTTAGATAATTGTTAAACTCATTGAGAGGAACAGCAGCCTGCATCGTCAGGAGGGTGTGACATGTTTTGTTTTCAGATTTTAGCGGAACTAATATGTTATTGTTCACCGCACCACAGAGATCACCAAAAATAAAGATTAATTGATTTTAGTCTTTATCTATGCCTTCTTTATTTATTATATATTTATCAGTGTAGTATTTTGTACAGCAGACAGTCACTTTGCGGGAAGAAATAAAAATCTACTGACGGGTAGGCAGCTATATTTAAACATGATATAAATAAAAAACAATATATTACTGTCAGGCTTGATGTCCTGTAAAATGTATAACACATTGATAATAACAGGGGTTAACGGTGTCCTCTAGTGGCAGCTTTTAAGTCCTACAAAATGCGTATGCAAGTGTGTGTGCGTGTGTGTGTGTGTGTGTGTAATCAGCACATCTGGCTTCAGTGCTTTCAACTGGTAATAAACTAAAATGTCATAGGATTTAATGAATGTAGCCTTACGTTTCTACAAGCCATTTAGATTTTACACAGCCAACAATTTCACACTTACAACCATTAAAGTGAATTGTTTGAACAACAGTTATTGACCCCACTGGGACATTCCTGACAAACCTATAATGCCTGGTCACCCTGAGGCTCCAGTAGCACCAATCCAAGGTGAACTAAGCCCAGCAGCGGTTCAAGTTAACCTATGTAGCTAGAAACCAGCTTCTCCTGCTCCTGCTCCTTGGCAACTGCAGGGAAAATACACAAGCTGCCCAGTTGTTGTAAATTCATCTGGCATAAATAAAACAGTCATGTTAACAGCTCTGTGAGTCTGGATTTCGTGTATCCATTTACTCATTCAACAAATGCTTTTATTTGATTTGGCAAATATTTGAGTTTCAAGTGAGGGGCAACACTCAAGCTGCAGTACAGCAGGAGATTTTGCAGTAGACACTAAGTAGTAAATGTGTTCTAGAAAAAGTGCCGGGAGATCAAGTAAGGACCCGCACAACAAGTGAGGGAAGCCTTTATTAGTAAAGGTGACAAACTATATTAAAGTTTAAAAGGGGTGTAGATGTGCCATTTAGGCCAGAAAATCAGAAGCTGCTGGGATGGACTACAGAGCCAAGAGGATCCAAACAACGCAGCAGAATCATCACAAACACAAAGTCTCACTTTGGAAGCATAAACTTTTTAATGGAAAGTTGTTTAATAAAGTCGAAAAAATTCAAATGTGCGCACTTAGTTATCACAGTCATTAAATAAAACAATCGTTCACAAACAAGTCTACACTCAGAATCAATTTGACCCCAATTTCCTTCTCAGTCACGGACGTGAGCTCAGGGTTTTCACTTAACCAAAACTGATTGTTCTGTTTGTACAACTGTGGAAAAGTTTAGAGTGTGTGGTTACGTGTGGTTACGTGTGTGTGTGTGTGTGTGTGTGTGTGTGTGTGTGTGTGTGTGTGTGTGTGTGTGTGTGTGTGTGTGTGTGTGTGTGTGTGTGTGGGTCAACCATAGACTGTATATAAAGGGTGTCAACACAATCCTCAAAGTTCAGGTTTCCAATCCTCTGTGTAGGAGCTATTGTGTAATGTATTATTTTTTTACCACTAGGGGGCGTAGGTTCTTTTGTATCTAGTTATTTCAATGGAGCACCAGTTGCATTTAAGGGCAGATTAGATCAGTTTGGGGTTGTAGGTGTTGGGGAGCAAACGGTTCTTACTTGATATGCAAGACAATTATTCAATGTCAGTTCATTATTCATGATTTTTTGTTGTTGTTGCAATAAATGGGAACATCACCCAAAAGGACACATACAGAGGACCTTATCTCATCATTTCCTTTGTAAAAACTACGAATCAAGAGCCTTCATGCTGCCTACGTGACTCTACAGGAGAGCCACTGCCCTCATTTCTAGAGTTTCAAGATCCAGTCCGTTGGGCTGTAGCTCAACATCCAACATATCCAAAAAACCTGACCTATAGTGGATAAGGTCAGAACCCACATTCAGGCTTCTGGAATAATGAAACGTACAAAAAACTAGAACATTTCTAGTCAAAGTCTGTCACTGTTCTCTATATGATATATGAATTGAAAATTTGAACAAGTAACATATTGCAAAATCCCATTACCAAAAATAATTCATTTGTCTTACGTTTTGAGGGAATTGTGGTTACTACAAGAACTTCTGATTCAAAGTTTACAATTATGCAAGTGGTGTAAAAAAAAGTACAAATAAAATACTCAGGGATTTGTTGTACAGTACAAACTCTTTAATAAAGACTGTTAATGGAGGCTGTGTTTTCATGCATTTACTCTTAAGGATGAAAAGTGATCCAGAAACTAAACCGAGTTAAAATGCACATCACATGAAAAGACATGAAAACACAGGTGCTCCTCCGTGACCCTGCGCCATGAAAGGCTCCAAACATTTTAAGAAAGTGTCTTTGAATGTGCTTGAAGTGTGCAGGTTAAGGTTCTTACAGTGATACAATTAAACATTCAATTCTCCAAGGATCAAATTCATCAGCTACGTTTACATATCAAATTAAACCAAGATGTTTTCCCGCTTCAACATCGCATGGAGAGCACTTTAAAAACAAGGGAACCATTGTATTTGTTAGCATTAGCGGCTAACGCGATAGCTATGGTAGAAACAGGTAAGATCCCTCACCTGTGGGAGTTTTCCTCTGACAGCAGCAGGGACAGGTCCTCTGCTCGTTACTGACACAGGTGAGTTATGTTTAAACTGTTCTGACAAATGCTTTCACCAACTTTAAATGACTTTTACAGCTTCTGAACCCTGAGTGACAGTTTTCATTAGCGGCAGCATCTGTTCTCCTGAGTGCAGGTGGAACAGGAAGTGAACCTGACGTCAGGACACGGAGCTGACACCTGATTGGCTGGCTTCTTACATTGACACACAAAATATATAAAACACTGAAATGTAATAATAATACAGGAATCTGTGCGTATTATTTAACTTGAGATACATTAGGCATGTTTTGGTGTTAGATAGATTATGTCTGGGGATCTAGATTGTGAGCTTATTGTAGGCTATGTATTATTGTGTATACTGGAGTCTTATTCTCAGTATATCGTACATGAGGCTGTGTGAGGTACATTTTATATAATATTAGATGTGGGATGAACATTTAGATTGTATATTGTATATGTTGCTGTATGTGCGATATTCTGATTGTATTTATAGATTGTATCACTTATTAGGCTTAGTAGGCCTATTGCTTAAGATATTCTGTGTGGGAGTGAATGTGATTGTGAGATAGATAGATAGATAGATAGATAGATAGATAGATAGATAGATAAATAGATAGATAGATAGATAGATAGATAGATAGATAGATAGATAGATGGATGGATTTATATATATATGTGTGTGTGTGTATGTATGTATAAATACTGCAACATTGTAGCAGGACATGTGTAAAGAGGTGTAAGAAGAGCTCTCTATGAGATTTGATGATTCTTGAACATAGAGAGAGACAATGCTGCTCTTTGGTGGCTCTGCCAACCATTGAACAATTACAGTCTGGACTATGACTGTGTCTGGAATGCAGAGACACAATACGAGCCTGTATGATTGAGTTAAAGTAAATTGGTGCAGCTATAGAAGTGGAGCTTGATGTGGGCGGCCGTGGCCAGTAGCGATCGATAAGCAGCGGAGTGACATGTGCCCTTTTAGCTTGATTGCATCGTGGACCATGTGTTCATTCACTGTGCATGAAGGGAGACCTCACCCAACTCAAGTCTCTCTCTCTCTCTCTCTCTCTCTCTCTCTCTCTCTCTCTCTCTCTCTCTCTCTCTCTCTCTCTCTCTCTCTCACATTACTCAGGTGACTCCCTCATCTGTAAAGTATTCTTCCTGTTGATCACTCCCTTAACACTCAGGAAGGCCTGATGTATGCTTGCTCTCGAATCTCATTGTCTTTTTAAATTGACGTCTTTGTCTCCGTCTTCTACGTGTACGGCTCCTCTTTTACATCCTAGAATATTAATATTCTCTTTTTCAGTTTTGCGCCATGTCCCATGTTAGAAACGTCATCAACATGCTCACTTGCTCGCTGTGAATTTTCCTCCTGGTTTCTGACCCTGTCACTCTGACACTGACTGATACTGTCATCACTTGAACCATGTCTGTCTTTACATGTCATCAATCCACTTGCAAATGCAGAGAAAACAAGACGACAGGAGACATTATCACCAATCTCCCCTCTCTCCCTGTCAGTGTGTCAGAGTCAGGATATACTTTTTTGTTCCTGATAATCACTGCCCTGGCAGCCATTTCCCAAATCACACTGTCATCCAAAACGGTCAGCTCCTCCCTCCCACAAGCCATTCTGGAGCTGCAGTTTGAAGTCAGCCCGATAATGACGGGTGAAATGACCTGTGCAATTATCCGGTTACATGTGAGTCAAACTGAACCCCCGTCTTCCAAAATGGCTAACAGGTTCAATTGCAGATCAGCCCCCTGATTAGCCCCCGTGCCTTGCAAGGAGGGGAATGGACATCTGTTTGGTAAATTTGCTGCTTTGCAGGAGCGTAGTCTGCTGGAGCTTGAGGTATATTTCCATTCGGGAGAGTTCCTTTGAGCTCTCAGTTAACTAATTTCCCCAAAGCTACGGTTACAACTCATTTGGATGCTCCAATGGTTTTTTGCATGTTCAGTGTAGTCGCAATACAATGTGGCTAACATGTGTGCTCACAGTGACACAGGCATGATTCACCATGAAACACTACACTTCACAGGTGGAAGAGCATGTATGTTTACACATCTGCATAAAAAATGTCTTCGGATGCATGTATGGTGTGTATGTATTTCGCATCAACATTGTTCATGGACTGCTGCAAAGTTTAAGTCCAAAATTGGCAGCGTCAGTTGGAGGAAAGGGAAGGATTGTGCTGGAAAGAAGAAAGTTGGTATGCAACAGAGGACACGTATACTTTATCCTCAGTAATCACTTATAAAGAACAGAGGAAATTAAGGAAATGATGACTATGAACAACACAAAGGAGAGAAAATACAGCACATTGCAAGGGTTCATGTGATATTTGTTCAAAATCAGAAGACACTTGAATTGTCCTTTTACTTATGGCAATTCTTGCTCCTATTAAATTTGCTCTCTGAAACACTCCACAACATGTGAAATAACTGCACATTTGCTCGCACATGTCCACATAAACAAGGCTGGACCTCGATCCATCTGGACTTTGCATCAAACAGGATCATGTGGTGTACATTATCATCTACCGTATATACGCTATTTGTTCTGCTTAACCCGATCAAAAAGTCTTAAACCATTACAGCTGTGTGTGCCGTCAGTTTTACCGTGCTGCAGACTACAGTGAAATAAACAACTTTTAAGTACTCTTGGAAAGAGAGGACTTGACACGCAGGCCCCGTCAACTCCTCAGATCACTTTCACGACATCTCTCCTCTGCTTTCAATCATTAAATATTGTTTTGCGCAGTGCACATCCCTCCCTTGTTACGTTCTCTAAACATGTTATGGGAAAGATGAACAACAACATGATTTGACACAGTGTCATCTTCACATTTTTCCACTGTACACCGAGTATGGTGGAGGTGGATGCTGAGGTTCTGTGTTTCTTATTTTTGACGCTAAAAACACAAAACACATGTGCGGTAAGATGATCCACAGTTTGTTGTCTTTCTCCGCATCATAATATCATGAATAAATAAAAAATCCCAAACATGCAAAAATGTATTAATAGTTGGAAATCGTTCTAATATGACCTAATATGTATTTAAAAATGTTCTTTTGCACCTTTTGTGTTTTAAATAAAGTTATTCTGCTCTGTCACACGTGACATCTATTGCACTTCTGTCCAGCCCGCACATAACTTTTTTATCAATATAAGTTTTTCCTAACTCTCTGAGGATTAAGGACAGAAGATGTTACACTTTGTACAGATTGTTAAGACCAATGAGGCAAATTGTCATATGTGAATATGCTCTATAGAAATAAAGATTGATTGATTGATTGATTGATTGATTGATTGATTGGTGGTAGGTAGGTAGGTATAGGCAGTAGATTGGTTGGTTAGTTGGTTGGTTAGTTAGTTGGTTGTAGGTAGGTAGGTTGGTTTGTTCATTGATTACTTGCTTGATTGAATGATTGATTGGTTGATTGATTGATTGGTGGTACGTAGGTAGGTATAGGCAGTAGATTGGTTGGTTAGTTGGTTGGTTGATTGTAAGTAGGTTGGTTGGTAAGTAAGTAGGCTGGTTTGTTGATTGATTACTTGCTTGCTTGATTGATTGACTGACTTTTTAAACCATTGGTTCTTGACCTAACTTGAGAAAGACATTTCGCCAATTTATTGGAATTAATGAAAATCTAATGGAATGACTCTTGTCCTAACTTAGACATGATCTCATCTATGTAGGGAAGCGAAGTGTTTAAGTTAATCTGTGATGAATATCAGTTCTGTTAAATATCCTCTGCTCATAAAAGCACTGTGATTCTTAGTAGCAACACAATCTCCGCTGTGTGTTTTGACTGGCTGATTGGAAACTCATTCCCCATCCAATATCAACCAAAGAGGGAAAGCAGGAAATGGAATCTGGAGTGTTGTTAGTGGAAAGTGTGAAACTTCTCTCTCCTCTCCCTCGCAGTCATCTGAGCCTCTTTCATAACACAACTCCTCTCTTCTCTCACCAATAACTCCGGAGTTCAGTCATGGTTTGGGACTCTTGTTGCAGTCTTCATGGGTGGAGACTGAGGATGGACCGTGAGACGTCACCACCGCTCCCCATCTCTCCTCTCAGCCCGCTCTCTTCCTCCAGGCAGTCAGGATTGTGATGGTGAGTGGGGATGAGCACGAGTCTGCGTGCGTCACCGCGTTGCGCAATAGAAACCGTGCGCACTGGATGAAAACCCCGGACTGTAAAGTGGGAATCGTTTATTTTTGTCTTCCAAGCGTCGCTGGATCCAAACAATAACTTCAGGGGGAAGTTATCCTGCGCTTCTGGCTTTGGTTTCGTGCGCCCTGGATGTTGCGCCACGCCGCACAGACCTGTGTCTGCCAGTTGGCGCGTGACTGATACTTTACATTGAGCTTCACCGTCTCCAGCGACCAGAGCCCGAGCTGGTGTGTTACACGTCTTCAACATGCGCTCGCTCGTCGTTGTCGCCAGATGAGAACTGGTTTTGCGTCGCGCCATGTCCTTCTGTGGGACTGAGGTGGACCATGAAGTTATGGGACAGTCTGACCACTTGTTTGATTCTGCTGAGCGCCGTGCACGCCAGCCCGCTGCTCCGGGACCGGCGCCAGTCAGCGTCCTCCAAGAGGAGAGGGCGCGCCTCCTCCGCCTCCTCGGAGAGTCCCCTGGAGCTCCCGCCGGTTCAGATCCGCCTGTCGGTCTCTTCCGCGGGCATCAGCCGCTCTGAGGCGGACACGGCGGACTGGAGGGACACGCTGGCTGCTGGAGAGAAATGTAAGAGCCTGTGGGTCCTGTTCCAAAACCAGACTGCATTCAGTAGACTGGCTCTGAGTCCTGAATTCTGTGAACGATCAATGTCCAAAAATACAATAGAAATGAGAGTAAATTGGAAACATGTGGAACTGGCATTTAATAAAAACAATGTTAAATTTGATACAAAACAGCTCATTGAATTGGACATATTTCCTAGTGCAGCATCTAGTGTCATTGAAGCATTGCAGTGATATCTGATTCTGACCATTAACCACTTAGCAATTAGGCATTCTTCATTCAGAACAAGTGGTTTTTCATGTTATTTCTTTCGTCATAGCTTTTCTAACAGTGTGCACTACCCACATAAAACATGCTTATAGTTTTTGACAGAACACACAGAACATGTGACCCAACATACCATCATTTTATTTATGTTCCTGATTAATCTGACTTATATTTGAATGTTTATTTCCCATATATGACTTAAAGATTCATTTTCTTTTTTTCCTTTGATGGATTCATTATTTTTAACCTCTTGTGTCTCAAAGCTAAATATAAGCTGCTGCAGCTTCAGTGACGTCAATACAAACATACTGATTTCTGGTGCATAGATAAGAACAGAATGTACAGTATTTGTAACTTGGAGTTCAAAACACAAACAATGACACAACCATTTCTGCATTTGCATGTAGTGTCTTATGTTTGTTTGGTATAATATGATATTTATGAAGAGTACCATTCCTCTCAATGTGTTCCAGATACCATGGAGGAGCCCCTTCCCGGTGACTTTGAAGATTTGGTGGAATTTATCAAAGTGACCATCGGTAGAAGAAGTCGCTCCTCCACCTCCACCGTGTCCTCATCTACCTCTTCTTTCTCCACCACCTCCTCCCCCTCCAAAGAAAACTTGAGCGGCAGCACTCGGCACAGAAGGGAGCGAAAGAAAGGGGCGAGCCAGCAGCAAGGTAAAGGAGGAAGAGGAGGAGCTAGAGGCGGAGAGACAGGCCGGAAGGTTAGAGTAGGAGGCGGCAGAGGACAGGGCTGTGTGCTAAAACAGATCCACCTCAACGTGTCGGACCTGGGTCTGGGCTACCGCTCCGGCGAGGAAATGATATTCAGGTACTGCTCGGGACCCTGCAGGAAGTCCGAGACCAACTACGACAAAATCCTCTACAACCTCGCTCACAACAGACGGTTTCCTCCCAAGGACACGCCCCCTCAGACTTGTTGTCGGCCAATATCGTTTGACGATGATCTCTCGTTTCTGGACGACAACCTTGTGTACCACACGATGAAGAAGCACTCTGCCAGGAGATGTGGTTGTGTGTAGGGACCAAGAACCGGTGTGAGGCTTTGTGTCATTTTACATTCTCTACCACTTTGAAGTTTGAAGTGATTTTTTTCTCCTAAGACATTTCACATTGTGAGGACGTGTGAACCATGACCCGAGTTCATCAGTAACTGAGGAGAGGTGGTGGCCTCACTTCAGTTTCTATTCCAAAGCAACGACTCTTATTGATCCACGTCTTCTCCACTTCACAATATCCACAACTTCTTCTACAGTGTAACCTCTCAGATCACAAATGTGTTTCAAACTCAACCTCAAAGACTGAAACCCATCAAACACAATGGATGATACAGCAGACTCAATCCGTCTACTACTGTATAGCACGTACAGTTACATGGACACACGTTATGAAAAGTATTTATGAAATGTTGAATGTATTAATTTATTGATATTTATTTTGTTTTTATAAAAGGAATAAATGTTATTTATTACTGTTATGTGATATTTTTAGAGTGTGCCAAAGCTTTAAATTAAATAATGTTTATTTCCATACAAAAGCAGTAAAAGACCTGGGTGGTTTAAATTGCAAAACTAGAATGGTACTCATTGGAGTGCATACCTCCCCAGTCCCCTCCCCAGATTTAGACAATTCCTATATCTAAGTCCACATTACGTCATCTCGTACGTACGTAGTTACAGGTTTTTATTTGTTACCGCACAGCCCTTTGTGAAACCACATGTAAATCTGCTAGGTCCCCATTTTTTATTTCTGAGCTGCACCATACTGCCCACGCTCATAGATATTACTTTTGTCAAGATTAAGTAATGATTCTCTCTGAAATTGGTGAATATAAAAAAAAAAAAAACCCTAATTCGCAATGTTAAAGAAAGTGATGAAAACCAATTGTGGATCAGCGGCAAAATTGAATAGTTCTTTCTTTCCGCCAAGTTTGCTGGAAATTTGTACGTCATCCTGCTGACAAACAAACGTACAGGGGTGAAAACATATCTTCCTTGGTGGAGGTAATTATATTTTATCTTAGGTCAAAGGTGCCCTGTTGGATTCTCTTATAAACAAACACCTTCACTCTTGAAACTCTACAGCGCTACTAGTGGTGGAAAACTCCACCGGACACCTTTAAAGTTTTTCCTTGCAAGAAAACTTTCCTCAGTTTCTTAACGTTTACAATCTTCTATTATTTCAGTGACCTCTGACAGCGTTGTTTTCTGTTTGTTTAGTTCCTGGTCTGACTCAAGCTGTAGCAAAACCTTTTGTTCTAAAGATTAGAGGAATAGTTGAGGATCCACGGTTCTCCTCTTATTGCTGTGGTGCTGAGACAACATCTCCTCACTTTAAAAACATAACTAAAGCATTATTTTCATACAGTGTTCACTTTTGAATTGTCTCGTTTAATTGTTAATAAATATTCTTACACACAGGAATCGATGTTTCAGCTTTTGTAGATGAGTTTTGGAAGAGAACCCACCCTGCTGAACCCACCCTGCTACTCCATAATGGTATTACATAAACGTGACATTGACTAAATCCCAGTTGGGGGAAAGACCTTTGAAAGTGAATGGTAGAAGAAATCAATCATTGTACTTCTGTCACTTTTTGTGTAAAGGAGGGAGAGGAACAATAGAGCAGAAATCTAATGAGTCCTTTAAGGAATGAGAGAAAACAGAAAGAGGAATAGAATCTGATGTTATCAAATGACAGGAACAGCCGTTTGTCCCAGGAGAGAATGGAGAACCGCGGTGTAACATACTTTATCTATAGTGTGAGAACAGAAGGAAGATAAGACGGACAGTGAACGAGAGAGAAGAAGGTCAAGTGTTAAAAGAAAACAAGATGGAAGACTGAGCGATGAAGTTTAGAGCTGAAGTGAACTGTATGTTTAAAGAGAGATAATGAAAAGACAGTCTGATTAGAAGGCGGCAGACATCCAGAGCAGACAGAGATGTAGTAGAGCAAGTCTTGCTTTACTATGTGTGCGGTCGATACATGATCCGTACTCCACTCGCTCACATTTCACAGGCCTTCCTCTCTGTGTGTCTCCTGAACTTTGAGTCAGAGCAGCCTGGTTCAGGAACTACCGCAGTCAGGCTCAGAGCTGCATGGAGTTTGACAGTTGTGGGGTTTCATCGGTGGGCATGATTAACTCTACAGTTCTGGGCTGAGGGCACAGCGGAGAAAGTTGAAGTCGAGAGGAGGTTTGGGTTCCTGTACTTGAAATGAGCAACTCGTCATGTAACACAATAGGTGGCCAGTTACTCTGGCCCTAAAACCGGGTTCATAGAACCAAAATGATTTATAATTAGTGCCAAATTTCATTGTAAGTGTGTTTGATTTTGAGAGTTGAAAAGGCAAATGCATAAATATTGTTGGAAATGTAACACCCAAGCTTTGATATGGGTAGTTTAGTTTAGTTTAGTTTAGTTTGGTGTAGTTCATACGATATAAATACAAACATACATAGATGAAATGTTTAAATGTGTGTCGGTGTGGTAGAAACCCCAAAAAATCTTATACGAAAACCAAACAGAAAAAATACAGAGGGAAGAATATATGCTATAAATACTGTATGAATAACAGAATCTAAAAGAGCTTATTTTCACTACAAAAAAGAAAATTGTACCAATTAAAAAAAATATATACTCAACTTCATTAAGTTTGTTCAAAATGAACTTAATTCATTTGTGTCTTACTAATTAAAGTATTTTAGGTTGGTAAGCATTTTTCTTTCTTCAATGCAGTTAGTCAGCTGTTGACATCAGAGGAAATCATTACCGTCCCTGACAGTCAGAGGATAGTGTCATTAGTCAGATGTGTCTTCTTCTCTTTTGTTCACCGTGTCAGAGGAGCTTGTAATGAAGGATAATGTTCCTCTGGAGTGTAACACAACACAAGTGTTAGCGGTTAAGGGGATCGTGTTAGAAACAGGTGCTAAATACTGGCAGAACTGTACGTGTTGACACATTAACAACTGTCATGCGTCAGTTCACAAAAATGTATGTACATAATAGATAATACTTTCTTTATTAATGAAGCCTTCCAGATACATTCAAATGTATTCGCTGAGGTTCCATCTAGAGGCAGTGAAAAATTACAACAACAGCAAAATCTATTTTCAGGACAAATGTCACTGTGACTGTTCAAAAAGTTGTTTTGAATGAAAATGAGGTCTGTAACCAGCGCACATAGTGATGCAGAAACAAATTGAATTCACATCAACTGTGTCAGTGTCGAGGCAAACATCTCTGTGTCTCTGCAGAAAGTGTCTTTCATCAGCCAGGTTTTTCATCTGTTTGACATGCATCGAATAGAACTGATACTTCAGTCCAGATGTACGGGACATGTAACCGCTCACATTCTACTCACACTTATTCACACATTCTTATGCTTCGAGTCTATTTTATGTAACAACAAGGGTTTTGCATTGAGTGCTGCCAAAATGTAAATGATCCACATTACAAGTCGAAGCTGTGCCTGACATGCTGCTCACACCAGGGATTGACTGGAACTAAAAACCTGCCCCGGACGCTACCACATGCGAAACAACGGCACCGCAATTTAGTTTCTCTTTACACCAGCCCTGAATGAGAAGCGCCATCACCGTAGGGATGAGGGCTGGTGCATAATCATGCCATACATAACAATGATGGTACCAGTTCTGCATAAGCACGTATAGTGTTTGTATTATGTGCTAAAAAATACGTTCTGTCCAAAATGAAATACATGAAGAGTACCATTCCTCTCGATGCGTTTTATATGGACCTTTTCCATATGATTTGTTTTACAGAGTATCTGACTCAGAGGCCTTTTGTTATAATAAATGAGGGAAAAAAGGGCAAACGAAGTTCATTTTCCCTTTTGATTCCCAAACCAATCTGGTGACACCGCTGTCAAAATCAACCTCTGACTTTTTGGAGAAAAGCCATCTTCCTTTTGCCAGAGTTCACATCACAAGGACATCTCTGTGGTTGGTAGTTCCATTTCTCATCATTCTGTTTAAAGCAGAGACCTGCTTGTTTACAAGAGGAAGCAATTGTGGGCAGAGCTATTGTCTACCCCCTTTGTGTCGTCTGGCGTGAGAAAAGATACAAACGATATTCTAAATGTAATCACGGTTAAATATCAAACATGTCACGGGTCCTCATGAGACATTAGTCAAACCACAAGAAGCTCTTTGTGCCACTGCTCTGGAATCTGTCAATATGACTCAGGCTGTATGATGAGGCAACCACAAAGGGAGAAAGGAGGAATCACAGATGAAAACAATGCAGCTACCAGTTCAAGACGTATGATGACAACACAATGCTGATCAAAAGAAGCTCCGACATCTCAAGTGTGTTCTCTTTTATCAGCAATCCTGTCAAACTTTAAAAGGCTGAAGGTCGTGAACACAAACAGGAGAAGTTTGTTGCTTCAGCGATGAGGTTCTGCTATTTTTAAAATCCACAGTAAAAACGTCTGGAGAAAATACTTGTATTTTATGTGATTCCTGCAGGAACAGGCCACAGTTGAGGAAACGCTGCTGTGCTGTCATCGCGCTGGCTGCAACACAAAGCAGAAGCAGAAGGGATTAACATGGAGCCGTAACCGCACTGCACTGATGGTCCTCTTCATGGCCGATCGCCAATCCTCCAGTCTGGTCCACCAGCCGCAGCCTCCCCACTCACTATCAACACACACACACACACACACACACACACACACACACACACACACACACACACACACACACACACACGCACACACACGCACACACACGCGCACACACGCGCACACACGCGCACACACGCGCACACACGCGCGCACACACACCCACACACACGCACTCGCACACACACACACACACACACACACACACACACACACACACACACACACACACAGAGACACGTGTTATCAGTCATCACTGAAGTGAACTGCAGATGGAATGTTCACTGATTCAGCTGATGAGAAGGAGAGAGAATCTTTTAACATCAGTAGTGGGAGAAAACCCCCATATCACACACACACACACACACACACACACACACACACACACACACACACACACACACACACACACACACACACACACACGCACATACACACACACAGTGGTGTCTCCATGACCTAACCCTAACCTAACCTTAACTTAATCTTAGAACTTGTCTTCACTTTAAAATTGAATGATGATTTAACCCACACACACGCATAATTTCAATATTTTGGATTTGGCTTGGGATTTAACTTTAGATAATATTAGAGGTGAAATACTTGATTCTTTCATATTTATTCTCGATATACTGTATCTAAATGATGTTGTAACTCTAACACATGACTGATTAATGCTGCAGGAGGAGGATGTGGCGAGGGGAGTGAATGTAACACAATCACCTGGGTGTTGGTGTGTGAGAGGTGTGAGCTCAGATGTTTAAATATTCACTTGAAACCTGAGAACGTGCGTCGTTCTGCCTCCGCCTTACACCTGTGGTACATCACATGTGGGTTTATGGGATGTGCAAATCTGAATCTACCAGAGACAGGAGAGGGCATTTTTTACTTTACCTTGAAATGGGTTTTATCAACAAACAAAAAAATACTGTAGACTAGGAGAAAATAAATAATACCTGTCACTTTGGGAAATTCATCAATTGAGGTTCACCCTGACTGACACATCTTTGGCCAACAGGAGAAAACCAAAACACTGAGGAACTAGTTCAAATTTGTGATCAAGCTCCCTGGCAATGAGGAAGCCCTGAGCCACGGTGTCCTCCAGCTCCAAAGAGTCATGTAAAAACAGAAAGGGGTTCAAAACCTTTTCAACTTTTAGGGCTCTACGTAAAAAATCTAAGTTCATGGTCTTAAACATGTGGAGTAAGTGCATTCAGGACGTGTCTACATCTATGTTTGCCAGTTTAATGGCTGCAAGAAATGTCGTGGTGGTCTTTTCGGGCGTTTTAACTTTGTGCATGAGCAGATCTACCACCTACAGCAGGAGTGGACTCTACCAAAGCTCCCTGAGGGGAAGCTGGTGAGTTACTGCAGCATTGACCACGTTTCTGTCTCAAGACATCCTCGCATCAAAAAAGCACCTGACCACATCTCATTTTCTGTCCAGCATGTCCTTGGTGTTCAGATGAGTGCAAGTGTATTTGCAAATGAAAGCATGCAGGCGCTGGACAGTAACACTTTGTACGGTTCTTGGCACCAGTTTGCACCGGGTGTAAGATAGGGCACTTTGCTGTTCTGCTTTCTTGGAAGTGCTTGCTGGAGTTCCTGTGTGTACACTGTCTCGTGAATGCTATGAATGCCCTCACATAAAGGAGGTGAAGCCAAAGATTTATCGCCCGAGTGAACGACCCGTTGATGATGTGATTTTCCATCTGCTTCTGTCTTGTTGTTATAGTGTAAAGATAAGAAATAGCGAACAGACACTGCAAACCATAGGTGTCTGTCACTGAGGAGAGTCTTCTGTCGGACCGCTCTGCCATAAAGCCCAGATGGATGGAGTGCTGCAGTGATAGTTTTCCTTCTGGAAGTTTCTCCCATCACCACCCTAACCCTAACCCTATAAATTCTGTAGCTGCTAGTAAACTGTTCACTCACCTGAGCCATATAAGCTACGTTCAAATGAGCCTTACGTTAACATTTGGTAGCATATGCTAAAAATGGTATGTGTTGATGTAGATCATGTGATATAATACAAAGCCATGTTTTAACTGCTGTGTTCAAGGCAAGAAGATGGACGGAAAATATGTGCACGGGTTCATTCATATTGCAGTTTGATCTCAACTCTTTCAATCCATCAGTGGAAAACAAACACAATCTTGCAAATTTCAAATCGTTATTTGCTCCATCTGAACGGGACGTGTGTCACTTAACATGAAAAACACGAGTTCCCTCAGGGATTATAGAGATTATAAATGTTACCAAACGTGCATAGCGTGCATTGTCAATACATCAGCGTGCACTGATCTTATAGTTTACACATATGGCTCAAAAGCACCTCTGCTAGCTGAGGTACAGAGTGGAACTGCTCTAATCCCCTCTGTAAACACAGCAGTGTGTGTGTGTGTGTGTGTGTGTGTGTGTGTGTGTGTGTGTGTGTGTGTGTGTGTCAAAGACCCCAGGAGGCAAACCAGACCCCAAATCACCATTCATCCTCCTCTCATGGGGAAAAGGCAGACCTCCCTTCATCCCTTTCTTCTCCTCACCATCCCTCTATCCTCCTCGCCTTTTGCCCCCCCCCTTTCCCCTCTCCCTTGTGTCCCCCTGACATTTTGATGTCCCTACACCATTAGGGTCTCCAGGCCTCCATCCTTCTGTTTTCTTGTTCTCTTTGACCCCTTGTGGATAAACGCTGGACCTGGCTTGCCGTCTGCAGCCTCCTGCGTTTGTGTGAGTAAAGTCCACATGCACTTCTGTGCGTCTGTATATTCCCTGGTGTTTCAGGGAGGAACCTCTCACTTCCTCCATAAACACCTCAGTGGTATGCAAAGGATCTGTAGCAAGAGCTTCTGACTCTTTCTCCTTCTGCAGCTGCAGCTGAAGCCTTGTAAATAAGAATCATTGGAAGTTACGGAAATGTTCCAAATGGGTACTCTGGGAAAATCAGACAAGTTCTTGGCGCGGCATCAAAAGAAAAGAAAAACGGGACCAGTGAAGAATCCCATTTAAATTTCATCAAATTCTGAGATACATGGGAGTTAAGAATGGAAGAAGAAAAAAACCAGAAGCAAATGGATTCAATGGATCAGATCAGTTTATCTCAAAGATGGTTTCTGTTATCTTAGGTAGTTCTCATCACACTGGAGTATGTCCACATGCTCATTCTCTCCAGTATGTCTGGTTTTAATTGGTTAGTTGATACTATAAAAAATGGGGTGAAATGTCCCGATTGACAGCTGAGACTGACTCGTGATTGGTTGAACTTGTGTATCAACGGAATCTTGCAGAATACAAGCGTTTGTATCCGGGCTACTTTGGCTTAATTTCTGAATAGTGGGAGGAAGTTGGAGACACATCGTCCATCTTTATTCACAGTCTACAATCGGACCTAGTGTGTTACTGCTGTAGAATTTCCTGTTGTCCATTTATGCAGAGAATCTAGTGATTGTAGATTTTGCTTTATGTTTTTTCGTTTCAAGAGTTTTTGTGTGAATTGTTGTTTGCACAAACTTTTTACTGTGGCCTTGTTAATGTTTCTGCCCTGCATTTAATTACTGTCGAACTAAATCAAATCAAAATTATGCAAAAACATCTATTGAAGTCTTTGCTTGTCTTAATCTATAAAGGCAATTCAACACTGTGTGTGTGTGTGTGTGTGTGTGTGTGTGTGTGTGTGTGTGTGTGTGTGTGTGTGTGTGTGTGTGTGTGTGTGTGTGTGTGTTTGAGTGTTTGAGTGTTTACCACAAAAGATCATAAATCTGTCTCACATAACTTGGGTATTAAAGGGGAAGTATCATATTCCACGGATTGGTTTTAGCTATGTGTGATGCGCATACACAAAAATATAAATAGTAACCACATAAGCAGTGTATCACTATCTTCTAACACAAACCACGTCCATGTGCTAAACCTGAGACACACGGAAAGAGCAACAGTGCAGCGCGCCAGAACTCGACATACCACCGACCCATGTGTGTGTACATAAATCTACGGCTCATCGTGATGCTAAAACAATATGCGCTTCCCCAGCAAGCAAGCATTCCTCTGCGATAGCTGCAGCATTGCACAAGTGTTTCCTTATCTTTGGTTTCCAAAGGCCCAGCATGGAATCAATAAGATGGAGAATGTTTCAAGTTAGAGGAGAAGAGTCACATCTCAATTAAATAGTAAATAAACATCTAATATATGTTTTACTGGTCATTTTTAGATGAGAGAAACAGGAGATTTTGCAGAAGAGGATGTTTTAAAGGTGATGATCATTCCAGTGATAATCAGGCACTAAAAACTGCAAAACAATGGAAATACACACCAGGTAAACAAGTACAGCAACAAATCACATCTCAGCAGTCAACTGGAATAATGTGCATGGAGAAAAACAAACACAACAAACAGCGATGACAACATAACAACCAGACATCGCAGTTCTTAGCTTCTGAGCAATCCAGACATTAGTGTGTGAGATCCCAGCATCACCGATACAAGTATTTACAATCCTCTGATCCCCTAACGGACATCTGTTTCCCCCCCGAGGTGAACGGACCCTGAAATGAATCCGACTAATCCAGAAAATGACTCACGGAGCAAAAGCAGGGCGCAAACAGTTCAATCCTCTGACTCACGGCCCCTTTATAACCCCTCTATGACCTCTCATAGTTTAGAGTGACCTTCTTGTGACTCCTCGTAGGGCCTTAATAACACCGGTGCAGGCCCGAGTGAGCAGAGACAGAACTGATGGAAACGTGATAGCTCGTGCACAGCTGCCCCGCAATTCCCTCGCACACATCATCTAGCTCCGACAAAGATCCACATGCACGTGTAGTGTGCCTGCGAGCGTGCACGTGTATATGTTTGACACGGACGTACACACAGGCAGAGACACACGGTGGCTGTTGTAGGTGGAAAAAAACAGAAAAGTGGAAAAGAAGACGGGGAATAGAAACAATGTCGTGTTTATTTGCCCTTTGATTCATGTAAGTTCTGCCACATGGTGGGAAGTGGCTGCTGCGGCACAGTGAGGTGGACACCGTTTTAACAGAGATTACCAGAACAGGAAATGTAACGTTGACCTCTGCAGTGTTTCTGCCGCGCTTTAACCTTTAAGAAGCGCACAACAACTAAAATAACAAGACTCTGCAGGGAAAAAGTAGATCCACACCGCAGGCTACAAACACAGAGTGAATAACTTTAATTCTAATTGCGTTTTTAATCCAAGTTTCTCGCACTTACTAAAAGACATTAAACCTTTAAGTACTCTTAGTTTATAAGGTTTGTAAAACGACACATAACTATACAAAGAAGTGAAATCTGCAGACTAGACAAGATTATTTTGAATTTTAAAGCAGTAGTTTGCTATTTTGGGAAATTTGTATTCTTACTGAGAGTTGGATTAGAAGATTGAAACCACTTTCATGTCTGTATAATGAATATGAAGCAACAGCCAGTAGCTGGTTAGCTTAGCACAGAGTAAAGAGTGGAAATAGCTCTTCCAAAAGGCACTTAGTGAGATGTTATAACTTAACTGTTTGACCCGTATCAGAAATGTGTGTCTCTATTACGTCTCATACTTTTGTACAAAAAATGATCCTGCTGATGTCACCATGTTGAATTTAATGGGAAAAAAAGTTCATGAGTTTCATTATGAGCTGTCCAGGATCCAGTGTTTATGAATGAAAGTCTTATGGAATATTGTTGAAGTTTCCCTTTAATAACAAACTCTTTTGGTTTTAACTTCTTTCATATGCTTGTTTGTTAAGTCAGTGCAACAAAAAGGCAACATCCTTGTGTGTCTGCCTCTTACAGAATATTTCGAGTAACAATGAAAACACAAGTTTTATTATTTCAGTGTGTGTTATGCATCTTAAGCTAAACCCTGCAGGGTGCACATGTTTCGTCTGAGACATAAATATGACTTTGGGGACAACAAAGCTGAAGCTGACTAAATATGGAGTAATTTGTCTTTACATCAAACTGAGCTCTATGAGGATAAACTACAAAACAAGTTCTGACCCCCGGAAAACCACCAGTAAATTCAAAGAAAGTTTCCAGCTGCTTTTTCTTTTCACTTTCTGCGGAGCCCAACGTGACTGTGGCATCGGTGCGGGACACACTTTGTGTCTTGTTTTCTGCCGAGGATCTGCCGCTCTGTGGATAAATGACCCTGACACAAAAGAAAAACATTCGAGAAACTGGTCTGTTTTGTGCCTTCGCTGAATTATAAGCAAATTGAAATGGAAAAACCTGCTGTGCCTGAAAACCGCTCACTCACTGCAGCTATTATTCAACGAGAGATACCCTGATTACAGCCCTTCACAGTGAGCCCGAGCACACAGGAAGCTGTCAACATGGGCCGAATTCACACAGGAAGCCGACATAATGTCAACAAAGCGCGCCATGATCATAGACAACGAGACGGAGGCGCTGGGCCGCCAATGCATCACGAGCAGTGGGGGGGGGGGGGGGGAGCCGATGGAAAAAGCTGTCACACAAACGCACATGTGATGACGGGAGTTGACACTTTCTGCTACTTCAGTCCACAGAAGGAAAGTCTTTTGTGAAACTGTGACATTCTTCTCTCAAAGCACCAACCAGAGGGCCTGTTGTTATAAAGATCTTGACAAAGTGAATAAATCTGTGTCTCACATTATGTCTATGTCCATATTCATAAGTACTTATCTCAGAGGATAGACACTTGTAAATGTCAGAGAGGTAAATGTTAATGTTGCTCCTTCTTCAGCAGACAAAGAATAAACGGACCTTAACCAAGAGTGAATGAAACACGTTGGAGCTCAAACACTGCACAAAATAAATCATGTTTGAAATCTACAGGAGGTTTTCACCCGCCTCTGTTTGTTTTCTGTTTTCTCAGGAAATAATGTATGAAACTTGCAGAGAAAATATTTATACCAGACATACTCACAGTGTTGAGATCTATGACTTCCTTCAGTTTAGGGTAGATCCACATAATGTAGCAATGTTTGTGCTCATGTTGTCAATGGCTCCTCTGAAGTTGAAACGTCAACATCTGTCTGTGCACGATCGACGGTGAAGTTTGTCGAGTCTGAATCTTATTACAGCTGTGGCATCATTTCTGTGGTTTGCCACCCAGCTACAGCACAAGTTCATTGGTACAGACGACAAAATCTGGACACAATTAGCTGCTGGAGCAGGAATTAAAACGGCAGAGCTTCATCGTGTCGGTCTGAGGGAGATGAAGCTCACACTGCAGAAAAGTGTAATCATCTTATATTTTGATTTAAAAGTAGTAGTTGGTCTTGTTTTTAGTATACATTCATGATCAAGTGCTTTTGTAGAAAAATACTTTGACTGAATTCAAGTAAATGGCACTTGGATACACTTGATCACTTTGTAATTGGCTTATATATAAGGAACCTCTCCGTAAACCCTTAATGCTAGAATTAATTCATTGGAAAAGGAAGTGTAGATTGATGTATTTAATCATTTTTAAATTAGTTTAATTTACAAAATTTAATATATTTATATTATTTAATTCACTAGATTAAATCAAGTTAATTGAACTTTAATTCACCAAATTTAATTTAATTAATTAAAATAATTTTTTGTAAATTTAATTAAGCTATTTCAATATAATTTATATAAGTTATATCATGATTATTCGTTTTAAATGTAATTGATTTTGTATCAAATGAACTTAGTTAAGTGAATTTAGTTACTTGACTTTTGCTCTGGAGTTTCTTTGTGTCTTTCTGCCCCTTCCGTTGTCACTCGAGTTCAAAGCATCTTGTTCTCATCACAATCTTAGAAAGAAGAATCCATGTCCACCACCTCCACCTACATGATCCATTCAACAGTCTCCTCCTTCAGGCAGAATCAGCTACGTGATAGTGTTTTGACAGGTAGGAGGGAGAAAGGAAGTAGGAGAGAGCACGAAACCACAGGTTTTCTCTCTTTATCTTCCCCTGTCTCTCTGCCCCCGTTTCCCACATCTGTCGAACAGATTATTCCAGCAGCGGATGGGTGAGGTTAACCCCTAATAAGACTCCACGTTAGCACCCGGCTGCTCTAATGAGTCGGACGGTCTCTGATACCACACATTGTGCTGGAAACATTTAGATACACGGCAAAAACACACAGCAGGGAAGAAGATAACCTTTGGATTTCAGCTTTTACTTCTTGGATTTTTTTTCTTGGCACCTGAGTCCCAGTCTCATGTGCACAACACACACATCCACATGGCCTGCTCTTTAGATCTCTCTCTCTCTCTTACAGACACACACACACACACATGCGCTGCGTTGAGCCTGTGCCCTCAGCCAGGTCATATTGACTTCCCTTGTGTGAGAGCAGGAACATACAGTGTATTAAGAATTCATGGTGCATGTCTTTGAATGCAGCGATCCATGATGAAATAGGTCCACACAAGCCGAGGGCTACAGGCAACAAGCAACACACACACACACACACACACACACACACACACACACACATACATTGGCTCATGTTCATTTCCAGGAGACTTCCTCCAACCTTAAATAACCTTAACTGCTACTTGCCTTACTTAAAACTCAACTTAAACCCAACCTTAACCTAAACCTAACCCTAACATGTCTTCACCCCAAACTTCAGTGGTTTATGGTCTCCCCATAAGGAATACAAGTGAGGGCGTGAGCAGATTTTAGGGCCCCACAACATGAAGAACACCTGTACAACACACACACACACACACACACACACACACACACACACACACACACATACATTGGCTCATGTTCATTTCCAGGAGACTTCCTCCAACCTTAAATAACCTTAACTGCTACTTGCCTTACTTAAAACTCAACTTAAACCCAACCTTAACCTAAACCTAACCCTAACATGTCTTCACCCCAAACTTCAGTGGTTTATGGTCTCCCCATAAGGAATACAAGTGAGGGCGTGAGCAGATTTTAGGGCCCCACAACATGAAGAACACCTGTACAACACACACACACACATACACACACACACACACTAAACTAATAACCACATTACATGTAAGAAAACATAGAAATATGCAAAAGCAAATGAAAACATAACTTTATGCAGGAGTTGGCACGAGGAGTGACGCACATACACACTGACGCCGCCGTGTCCAAGTCTCCAGGGGTTCAGAGATACACAAATCATGACATTCATTTTGTCACACATGCAAAGACACACGCACACACACACACACACAGAGACCTAAGTCTTGTAAAATGGTTATTATGGATGCCACCTGTCCATATGGGATCTGATAAACACACGGAGGCCTGTACTGTTTAGTTGAATAAGTCTCTGTAGCTGTCAGCACATGGCACCAGCCTTTCTCCTCTCTCTCACTTCCTGCACAGCCCGTCCTCTCTTCTACTCCACCCCAACACACACACACACACACACACACACACACACACACACACACACACACACACAGACACACACACAGCCCGTGGTGGAAGTTATCCATCACATTTTCATCCCCTCCCTCCGTGGAGGCCCTCACAGTCACCTCATCTCTCCCCATCCCATCTGCCAAAACCGTCTCTCTCTCTCACGCTCGCAGCACTGACAGCTTTCAAATGTTCCTCCTGTGAAAACTTCCTTTTACTCTATCGACACGATGTGGAGTTTTAAAGTTGGCCCATCACCGCGAATCCCAGGTTGACACTTTCTGCCTCGCTTGAAACGCTCGGAAATGCTTGACTGGTAGAAACACTGCAGATCTGTGGTGGTCAGTGTCACGAGTTACTCTGTGTGGATTGTTTCCATTTGCAGATTATTGTCTTGATCTTTTGATTGTTTAGTCTGTTAAAGCTCGTTGTCACATGACAACCTCAGTGTGTGGTTTTGTCAACCTAACGATAATCAGCTTACAATGATACAAAAACAAACCCACACATTTGTTAGTATTTGGCTTGTTTGCTTGGGAAATGACTGGAACAATTTAGTGATTATCATTATAGTTAATCATTAATGACTGAATAATAATTTGATTTGATTTGTTCACACTAGATTTCCCCGAAATCTTCAGCTAAGAGAAACAAACCCTTTGCCAAGATCCGATATTGATGTCAACTAACGGCAGCTGGGAAACTAAAACCATTAAGTGATGAATCAAAGAACTCGGAAAACTTGAGCATTCCGACAATTCCTGAAGGTCAGATTAACATTTTTCTTATTTTGACTGGAATGAAATAATATTGCCGTGTTAATGTATCAAATAATGTACATTTTTCAAAATTTCCAAGTAGAACCAACAAAAATTTGACTTGCACTCAGTAACCTGCATTTACCGGTTAACGACACTGTACAGCTTTTAGTGTTGGGTGTTTAAGCGGATAAAAACAAATGGAAAGAAATCGGATGTCCGTGAAGTCATATATCACCATCATCACGTCCAATAAGAGCAACTGAATTTCAAAGTAGACGACCTAATTTGAAAAAGATCCTCCGTGTCTGTGATCCCGGGAGTTTCGTAAGACGTTTTGACAAACGCTGGAGCAGAGCCGATGTTACAGGATACAGAAAAGATTTAAAGCTTCTCAAAACATTTTATACAGATTGAGACAAGATCTTGGATTGAATCTCTGGACTGGATATTGATGCAAAAAGAAAAAAAATCTAATATCAAAGGCCAAGCATGCAGAACACATTGAAAACAGCAGGTAGTGAACAATGAGCGATGTTGACAATGACTGGAGGAGAATATTGTGGAGAGATGTGCTCCACTTCCTGTTTGTGTCCTCACTGCCAACTTTGTATCCAGCCGAATGATTTGCAATAATCCTGCCAGAGGAGCATAAAACACTCACTCCTACAATAAATGCTTTGCTTTCTAATGAGCGACTCAGTTTTATGGGTTTTGGCCAATATGAGGAATTTAAATACTGAAACGTGCTCTGGAAAAAAATGAGACGTGACACGATGGAAAATGTGTCTGAGGTTTCTTTGTGTTTAAACCTGAACGAACAATATCTAACTTAATTCTATCTAGAATATTATGAGAACAGAATGAGTAGGAAATAAAACACATTTTACCATTATGTGTAAAAGTAGTAAATGAAATGGATCAAACCTAAGTGAAACACGTCTCCACTTCCTTCCATTATCCAGAAATGAAGCCAAAACATAGCTGATGCAAGCGACGCCATCTTGTTCCAATACGCCCACTCAACCAATGAGCATTAAGTAGCATCAAATAACTAATTAAAACCCATCTTCCCTGAAAAATTTGCACATGAACAAACATCAGTGTGATCAGAACTGCCTCAAGTGACAGAAACTATCTTTGAGACAAATAGTTTGACTTCTTTAGTCCATGTCCCATCCACTAACATAAGTGAGGCAGGGTTTATGATTAATACTTCAGCCAGCCACCAGGGGGCAATCGAGACGCTTTGGCTTCACTTTTGGGGAGTTGTCAGGTGACAGCAGTGATGTTCGTTAATGCTGTGGTTCCAGGGTTATCTTTTAAGACTTCACAGGACAATAATGAATTACATGTAACACCTATTTGTAACAGACACGATGAAGTCTCAGAATTAACCCTATCCATTACCTGCACATTTTTCTTGTAAGTTTTATAACACCACATAACCACATTGGAATCCTTGTTAAATGAATTTTACCATAGTGAAGACCTACCTAAGTGTATTTAAGACCTAGTAGACATTTAAGTTCTTACACACAGAAACCCTGTATTCTGCCACTCTGACAATCAACAGTGACTTTCAGCAGCCAGTGGTATGCACTGCCTTCTAGTGGCTTCACCAACTGTCTGAGGTAGAGGATGATCAGGGAGGAAGAACTGAGGAGCTGTTTTACAGAGCAGCCACACACACACACACACACACACACACACACACCAAGAGAGGAAATGATATTCTGAAAAAAGTCTTTCAACACAGATTTTCTGGTAAAGATTGAAATAATTACTCAATGAAGAACATAAAACACATTTTCAAGCTTTTTCCTCTGGTATGTAGTTGGTACATGTTTAAATGATTTTAGACAGATATTGGACGTTTTTAAGTATTTTTTATTTTACATGTTTAATAATATAATAACAAAAAAGTGTTGTTAGAAAATCACACGTGAAAATGTGGAGTCAGTAAAAACCATTTAACTAAACATATCAAACTTCAAGCCTCCATGTTGATGCAACCACTGTATTTACAAAGTATCTGTGATGGCAAAAATCACACTGCTGGTGAAATTATGTTTATCTAAGGATGGAGTCGTACATTTTGAGAATATATTTAAAAAGACATGAAGGAAAAATTAAGTTTCTTCTTTTCAGGATGAATACACAAATAACACGCACTTCCTAAGGTCCCCGAAATGGCCGAGGGGCCGTCATCTCGTCGTCTCTCTTTACAGACTGGTGGCCTTGGACTTGAAGCTCTTCAAAGCTTCCTGCATGTTCTGCACAGCAGCAGTATCCTCTTCCACGGCCTTCGAGCAGGAGCGCTGCATTCGGCTGTGCAGATCATCCAGACACTTCTGCACAACACCAAGCACAGAAGCAACGTGAGCAAAAAGTAAAGTGAACAAAGCCTTTACATCCAATAAAAATACAGGTGTATAGATGCAGACTGTTGGTTTGCTTTAGGTTTCATTATTGAGTTGTTTTTAAATTCATAGAACTCTATTGTTTTAATTTATTCCCTGGATTTCTAACTATCAAGTATTTGTTTATGATATAAACCAGTAAAATACATAAAACTCTTATCAGCCTCTGTTGATTGTGCTGAGAAAAAAAACCTGAACCACCGAACTCGAGAGCACATTATGCTGCATACTAGACAATCTTAACCTATTTTTAAATATCTGAGACCCCAGGCCTAAAGACAGATGAAACCTGTTTTATTTGTGAGAACACAGACACTTGAGGGTCCAGTAAAACTGTAGGACATCCCATTTGGTGTTTAAACAAACTATTTCTGAGTGGCGATTCCAGAGACTCCTGTGTTGAAATGTGAAATAAAAACAAACATGGAGGCGGACTGTTGGCGTCATCATCTGGGTGTTCTAGTTTGTGTAATTTAATAAAACAACAGGACACAACTTCACAAGTTTGTCCTTCCTCTTTACTTTCTCAAATTGCTAACGCACTGTGATGATCCTTTAGCGTGCAGCAGGCATCAGTCTTTTATTCTTTCTGGTATAATTAAAACATGCCTACACCATGTAAACTGAAATACATTGTGATTCTACCATGCAGAACTCAAGTCGTGTTACCTCTGTGATTGACAAGTGGTTGGCTGCTGTGGTGAACACAGACGTCAGGTTGTTGGCCACCATTCGCCTCTCCTCATTGGTCTCCTGCAGCACCAGGTGGTACCTGGAGAAGAGAGGATCACAATTCTTTTACTGGAAAAACAGAGAACTGAGAAAAACAGAGGATGTTAAAGCTCCAGATGACATTTAATGAATAAATGTAGCAGATTCATTTTAATCTTGTTTTGTTGTGGCAAAATGCAAGCAGTCATTTTAATTGTTAACCCTGGTTGTCACTTACTGTTGTTGTGCTGCCTTCAGGTGTTGCACTGATTCATCGTAACCATAGTTGACTTTTTTCTCCAGAAGTTTACGATGGTTGTCCACTGACTCCATCTCTGCTGCCCAATCCTGCTCCTCTTGAGCCAGCTCCTACACACACACACACACACAAACAGATGGGAAACTAGTTAATATAGTGTATGGAGCAGTTGAATTCATTTCCGTCTGTTTCAGCTCAGTAGACAAACGGTACAGTGAGCAGCTGATGATGCGAAGACAACCTGTATGGGATTCTCTATTGAGCAGGTATGAATATTTCTTGTTCATATATTTTGGGAAGCATTGCCGAAAGGTCAAAGTTCCTTAGACGTACAATATGTAACTTCAGCCACTAGGGGTCACTCAATTAAAGCAAGAGAAACATCGAGAAGCAGCGTGGGATCATGGTGACGGACTATGACTGGGGCACTGACATTAACATTTTCAGCATATGAAGTTAAACTTGAAGACGATACCTGCATGTCAGAATCCAACCGTTCGTCCACCTTGCGAATTTGCTCTCTCAGCTGCTTCAGATCGTTGGACTTGTCCAAGATGTTAGAATTCAACTAAAAGAAACAAGCAAAGACATGCTACAGTATAAATGTTACGATCCCATTAGAACAACATGTGACAGTCACAACTACAAACAGTTCTTTACCTGTTCACAAGACTCCTCCAGACTGAGGCTCATGTTGGCTAATCGGCTGTTCTCCTCCTCCACGTCACCGACCAGCTTTCTCAGCAACATCTACACAACACAGAAAAAAAATTAACAACAACGTTCAGAATACAAACATCTATTATAAAACAAAAACACATCTTCAAAAAGAAGTGTCAGGAGGCTCGTCGTGTTCAAACTGATCTGACTTAAAATGCAAAACCCCCGCATTAATACAGATTCAAATAGTCGTATAAGTGTATAAATAACTGGAAGTACCTGTATCTGTGTTTTATGCTGAACCATGCCGTTGGGTCCACATTCAAAAGGCCTGATCTCAAAATCATGACCACAGGCGTTCTCTGCGGACAGCGGTATCAGCTTCAGTTTACGTGCCAGCTTGTGGTACTCCGCCACCTTCAACTCAGCCTATAGACGTGAGAGAAATAGACAGAAGCGACAAAGAAACAAGTGATTACACAGGTCAGAATATTTCCCACTGGATATTAAACATCTATACTCACAAAAAGTATAAATCCTTGCAATTACAAAATTTGGCAGTTCCAGTTAAAACTACATCCACTAGGAATGGACGTTAAGATCATCTGATGGATCATTTCAGAAAATAAGATGATTCACCAGTACCTTCTCGTTCACTTTGGCCAGAGCGATCTCTTCGTTCCACTTGTGCTGCTCAGAATCCTCCAGGCTCTTGCTGATACCGGTGAGGGTCTGTTGGAGTTCTCTCTTCTCTCTGTTGATCCGCTCTACGTCAGCTGGTGTAAACTTCTGGTTCTGCAGGAGGTGCTGCAGTTCATCCTGCTCATGTTTCAGAGTCTCCAGATGACTGGCTGCAGAGTGACAGAGAAGGAGAAACATGGTGTAATCAACAGGTTCTTCTCCTCCTTTTGTTTTTCATGGTGGTTGGCAAATAGCTTTCAGGTGCATTACCGCCCCCTTATGGTGGTAGCAATGCAGTACATACTTACATCACCAGTAAAAACCAAGGAAAATATATCTTTCTATATTTTTTAAGACAAAAGGTCCCATAAACAACAATTTGACTTAAAATGTAACCACTATTCAAAATCATTATCCATCACAAGTAAAGGCTTTGACAATATAAATTGGCACAAACATCTTCATGGAGACTAAATATTCAGATCGAGACATCATCAGTTCCCCAGAGCATCCAGTGCAACGGCCTATCGTGTTTACCAGTGGTCTCCAGGTCATCTTTCAGTTCTGAGGCTTTGTTTTCCAGGTTGGCTTTAAAGGACTCCTGGCTGCTCCGGTAACTCTGGAGCTTCTTGAGGTCGGCCTGCAGCTTCATCCTTTCCATCCTCTTTGTCATTAGTCGGTCCTGTCCACGAGAGGGAGACGGTAAATTATCTGTCTGATTTGTTGCTGCTCTCCCTACAGATGTTTTGTATTACTGACAGAACTCAGCACAATAAAGTCTATGAAAGCCCAAAGGATGAAGGATTAATTGATGCAGATGGGAATGAGTCAATATAAAAAGGCTTCTGACCGTCTGGCTCTCCTTCTCCAGTAATTCAACCTCATCACTGAGTATTCGGTGCTTCTCCAACATCGAGGCCAGCAGGCATTCGTCAACGTTGTAAAGCTTCTCTATGAACACACAAGCAAACATATTTGACGGGATTAAAATTTTCTTTAAACATCAAAACCTATAACTGAACATTACGGTCAAAAATACAAAGAAACAAATTTGAGGATGATGTGCTTACTTAGTTTACTGAGGAATGCTTCATCCTCATCCTCAAACGTGTCATCACCCTGCATGAACTTGCAGTATGTCTCTGCTGTGTAATCCAAGAAGAGCTGCACAGTAATAAAGTGAAAGAGAATATTAAAAAAACATTTCTGTTAAGGACGTTGACTTTGGTTAAAGACACAGAGACAGATCACCTATAAAGCTTTGTAATAAATAAGTAAGAAAACACAAACAACCATGTAACAAGAAGTTCTTGTGTTTAACTTCTTCTTGAGCGGTCTCCATCAAGCTTTTTCAGTAGACAAGTGTTTTATGCCTCGTGATGCTGTTTAAAAGAGTCAGAATACCTTGTTATAATCGGCCCCTTCCTCGATGTTGTCACTGTCTTCACAAAAGTCGCTGAACAGCAGCTCCTGTTTACTCAAACTCCAGTTGATCTGAAACACAGATACACACAGTAAGCATTCGTCTCTTTTGATAAAAAATACATTCATCCTATAAATAAGCATCTGCTTGTTTCTCACCTTAGCGTTGTCAATCAGCCACATGAGAGCACCCAGGGCCTGAGGCCAGGTATGAGGAGCTCCAACAGAATACATTGAACACTTTGAGAGGACAAATGGATACCTGCAACCATAAAGAAGGAGGAGAGGAATAAACACAGACAGTCACCAATGTTTCTGAAACTATAGGAGAGGAGTCAACATCAAGGCACACAACCAATGTACTTCCATGTTAGACTTCTTCCACAATGATTTTTATATAATGTAGCCTTTAAAAGATCTCCTTTCTAATGTTCTTTGTATTTATGTGATATTTCTTTATGACTTTATAACACCTACAACCACATGCATTTACCTCAGAGCTTTGAGGATAGCTGGAACCTCCTCCTCCACTTTAGAGTTTGGCATCTCAAAGGTCGGGTCGAGCTGACGGTAGACAAACTCAAACATTTTCACAAACTCCTTGGTCGAGGGAGACTGGAGAGTCTTGGGTGACAGAGTGCCTGGGTAACCCTGCTCCGTCAAAAACTAGAGAGATACGAGACCAAATATCAGGCTGGACATACGCAAGTATTAGTAGTGAAATGACTCTGAAACCATGATTTGAACAACTACAATCTACTGAGATAGAACTGAACTGTGATATCCATACTTGCTGCCACCGTTGAGCTTTCATTACTTTACAAATTTAGCAAAACTCAGCTTATATTTTAGAATTAACTCCTTTAAATACATAGATCAGTGGGTTTTTACCTCATGCAGCTGCCTGATACACTGCTGAACGTAAGATTTATCATGCAGAGGTCTGGCGTCTTTAATCTTCTCAGTTCCTCCAAAGCCAGACATGGTGCTGTTGCGACGCACGCTGGCTCCACTCGTCCTGCAGGCAAAAGATCAACATAACATACCAGCAAAACAAAAAATATGCAATTCATTAATGAATAAAAGAAAAACTAATGGATTAATCTAATTTGAATCTACATAATTTCATTATTGAAAGATGTCCATAAAAAAACAAAAGACACTCTAATAAGAATGAATAATATGACCAATTGAACCTGTATTTTTTCTTCTAACGTGTAGTAAACCCTGAAAGGTTCAGTCAACAGAAGTTTACCACTAATACTCTCTTTGGAGTCTTATTCACAGGATATTTGCAGAGGTTTCCTTCTACACTGTGTTAGGTTGGACAACAATTTCATTGCTTTATTACATTTCACTAGTACTGAGATCACACTGGCACAATCTTTGTTAGACTTTATTGATGTACATGTACCGTATGTTCTCATGTCTATTAGCTTGCAGTTAATATGTTGTAAGTTTCTGAAATATAATTCACATACCGGGCACCGAAGAAGCTGGTTCGTCGGTCAGAGGTCACACTCTGTGGTTTGGGTATGCTGAGTTTTCCAAACGAAGGCTGTTTACTGTGAAGGAACAAAACGTGTGAACAAATGGATGTTCTTCACCGGCAGACTCACATTTGAACAAGCTGCTACTAATCCATCGCTCATCTTTCTTCATCGAGTTGTCACATATTCTCAAATAACGTCTCCACATGTCATCCTGTGCTTTGAAGTCTGAAGCCTCTATTTAATTACACATCATGAAATTAAAGTGGCAAAAATGAATTGATTGATAAAAAAAAACATTTGCAGGTAATTTGAACATCTATATAATGTTGAAGTCATCTTTCAAGCATAAATCTGCACAGGTTTGATGTTTCCAGACTCGCATATGAAAGAACCTGATCATCGATGAACTATTTCAACATGTGATTATGAAATGCACATTATAGTTACTGTTATTTGCTTTCTGTTTTTGAACCTGTGTGAGTGTGATATGAATAACTATTGCTGTTATTATTAAAATTACTAACTTGGGAGTTTTGTACTGTTGGTCAGGAAAAAAAAAATACATTTAAGGATGTCAACTTGAGCTCTTGGATAGTATGATGGGCATTTTTCAATGTTTTCTTGTGTTTTAAAGAGTAAACGATGTACAGAGAAAACAGCCAAAACTATACCTGATAAATAACCTGCTGGGATGTAATATTTTCGATAAACTCCCTGATCATAAAGACTCAAGCTGTTAAGTGCATCACTCTTGTGTGGGTGTGGTTCACATTACACAGAAGTGGACAGACACAAGCGGTATAGTAAAGCAGTATGAGTAAATACAGAGTCTGAATGAATTAGATTTACAAAATAAGAGTATTTCAAACCCACTTCTGGGGCGTTGTGTACACATTGCTCATCCTGTTGCTGTCCTGCACCCTCATCGGCAGCTCGGGCGGTCTGCTGCTGGTTGCTCGGCTCATCCTCCCACTGGACACAACATTATTAAAAAAACAATCACACAAAACGTCGTTTCATTTGCGTTGATCTGTTGATTCACAAAAACACACACACACACTGCGTATAAAGTTGACTACAACCGAATGTCAGTGAGCTAGTTAACGTTAAGTCTGTCACTTTGTTATGTGGTGGTAGCCTAACTAACCAACTAGCATAGTAGCTACAGTATTTGTGGACGGAGCTAAACACACCGGGTTAGTGTTGTGTTTGCTCAGTTTGAATGTGGCTGTAAAACGTAAACTACAAGTAAAGGTTAGTAACGGCAGGTAGCGTTAGCGTTAGCATCCGGGTGACTGACAACATCTTAGCTATGTTACTACAAACATTACATTTAGTCAGAATGTTACACGCTGCTTGTGTTAGCGATGCGTTGACTTGAACGAGTTCTCAAGCGAAGTCGACACGTACCGCTCCATGTTTCGTCGGAAGAAATCAAATATGAACCAACACAATCGGAGGAATCGTCGAGGAACGTATTTAAATACGAACCCGCCAAAACAATACGAAAAACCGGACGGCAGTGACGTCACTGGAGTACGGAGAGCCGTTTGGTCCAAAAAAGGCTTCACAACGCACCGCGCGAAATAACCGACTTGTCCGCTTGGTTATTTGAATAAAACACAAACGATGAGTCCAAAGTTACACTTTTGTTTGGCAGGTAAATTCTATTAAGTCATTTATGTCCTAATCCGAATGTTTAACTCACTTTCAAAGTCCTCTGTTCTGTCAATCACCTGCACATCACACTGAATTGGGTTTGATTAGTATGAATGTTCCTATATAAATAAAGTTTGATTGATTCATTGCATTGTTTTTGCTGTAGACAAATATCAACCGGCTGAGTAGCACAACAGAGGGTTGAAGATATTAGGTAAGTCCTCTGGTAAAGTACATTTTCTGTTGTATTAAGTATTACTTTGAAAATCCTGAACGTATCCGACAGATTTGTCACATGTGATCGTACAGTTTTAAGTGCCAAATATAGTCTTTGTAAGAATATCCTATCAAACAACATGGCAACATATAGATGCAAATGTTGTGTAGCCAGATTCTCCAAAGTGCACAACAAATAACTAACTGGTGGCATTTTAAACACAGTTTCCCTTTACATCCAAGTCTATAAATACTTATAGAAGACTTCTATGGCATCTTTTTGTCAGCTCTCTCCCTCAAGTGATCAACTGTCTTAATGCACTTCAGGCCTATCAATGTTTGTTTTTTAATGATATCAGCTCCTATATTTTTCTTCCACTTGTAAAATGAAAAGATCAGATTAACACTTTGAGCAGACAAGTGACAAAGAGAAGTAGAAAATTTATTGCAGTATTTGTTCCACCAAAAGGGTATGAATCCCCTTTCCTCTTATTACTAGGGTGACCTAATACAACAAAATCTACATTTACAAAATATCCTCCTGCAATAGGCCACATATACTGCATGCGTAGTTCGAAATAGAATAAATTATATTCAGAGGACTCTGCCATTGTACAGCATGGACAAATAAAAGTGAACAAAAATAAAAATTCTTATATTTTTTTTTTCTTCTCTTTTTTCATCTTTTTCTTTCAAATATCTAAAAGCTAAAAGGAAAAACCATCAGGGTGCTAGTAGTATAATAAACTCCAAAAACACTTTAATAAGAACATCAAAAAGACTAATTTCCAACATTCACTTAAGGTTTTATTCTTTTTTTACAGCTTTTTTGTCTTCAGAGATATAAACATTTTAGTTTTTTGTTGTGTTAAACTATGATACAGTGGGAGTAGAAATGAGCGACTAGAATCTGCTGCACAACAGCGAAGGAGCTCCCACAACAATGTTGACAAAACATTTCCCTCCAGGTCTCTTTTTCTGATAGCCTTTTTAAGGGATAATTTGGGTGAATTATTCCTTTAATGCCTTCTGGATTCTATCCTCTGAACTTATACACAAACAAAACATGAGCAGTCCCTCTAATATAATAAGTCTTATGTTTTGTGTCATTTTTGCAAGAATAACTCATGTAAAAGTATGTAGTGTCAAATATTCTTGCCCTCTTGTGTTTTCTTACAAAAATGAGGAAGGAGAGGAGGAGGGTAGGAATCCAGTGAAGTTTGGCTGTGTCGTTGGAGGTGGCAGGTTGTGGAGGAGGAGCAGGAGCAGGGAAAAAGGATGATTTTGATAAAGTAGAAATTGAGCAGAGGGGTAAAAAAACAAAACAAAAAACACCACACGGGAGCCATTAGCTGGCCCCTCCTTCCCGCGCTGCATACAGTGAGCGTAAAGTCTGTACTACTTTGTTGCTCAGTTTGTGGTTGCTGGTCAAGGCAATTTTCTTGTAAATGATGTCCGACTCCTTAATAGTGTCCACCCAAGGCACCAGTTTGCGGCCATCGCGTTTCTTGGCCTCTGCCCAGGGCCCCGAGTAGGAGCCTGCCATCCAGTGGATGCTGTAACCACTGGAGGTCTTGTTGACGACTCGAGCTATCTGTGGCCGGTCCTTGTATTTGGGGCAGCAAAGGGCAATCACATCCATTGCATCCACTGTCTCGTTCATGCGGCCGGGGTCCGAGGGGTCAACCGCTCGCCTTGACTTTCGAGAGGACTGCAGGGAGGAGAGATAAAAAAAAAACAAAAAAACATTGAGCTATTTCCACTTTAACAATTTTGAGTGTGTTTTTTCAAATAGTGCGTTTGAATGCATCTCTCTCACCCCTGGGGTCCTTTCGTCACCATCACTATAATCATCATCTGTCTCTGGTCCTGCCTGATTGCGCGGACTGGGTCCTGACATGGGGCCGGAGCCTCCCAGTAGGGCGTTTATGGCTTTGTTTCTGATGTTGGCGCTGGCAGACGCTTCTCCCTCCTCATCCTCCTCGTCTGGGTCCAGATGTTCCATCAGACACTTGAACTGTGGCGTTAAATGGCAAGAAAGTAATTTTGAGACAACTTTCGCACTCAACAGTTTGTCAATATCTAAGAACCACATGTAAAAGACTGGAGTTGGGGTAACCTCTAATGAGCGTTTAATACTTTGAAGTTCAGCACTGAGCATCAATGGAGCACTTATCCCACTGATGCCAGAAGAATGAATGTTACGCACAGTATAATAAATAAGTGAAATCTAACACTTGACTTTAAGCTGCCATTGTCTTCAGACAAATGAAATCACAAGTCATCTTAGAAATCATCTTGCATTTAAAAATGTAAACCCAAATTAACTTGGAGTCTTTGACGTAAAGGAAACTGAGGCACTGAAGTGAGCTACAGCTTCATCACTTACGTCTAGGTACTGTTTGACTATCCGCTTCTTGACATCTTCTGTCAGTGAGGCGTGAGCCATGTTGTTGGAGATGAAGTCAATGGTTTGGCGAGGGTGGAAGTGAACGTTGTTTTTCCTGTTGACTGCCTTGTCGTACACCTTGGCTGACTCAGTTGGTGAGTACTTCTGAATTTTACTGTTGGAAGATAGAATGTTTCAGTTAGAGTGGTACACGTGACCCACACTGAGTTATTTTCTTACGTTATGTCGATCTTACCTGTCAGAGAATCCATACTGGTTCTTCAGATGCTGTTTGAGCACCAGCAACAACAGGATGCCCTGAACGGCGTTTGCAAAGTCCAAGAGACTGCCAGGGTTATCTGGGAGGAGCCTCATTACTTTTTCCGCATCATCCACATCTAGATCCTCCAGATCAGACTCGGACTCCGAGGCCACTGGTGCAACAGGTTTTCTGGGCTTTTTAGGCCGCCGTACCACATCTTCGCCATCATTATCGTCATCATTGCTGTTGCCGTTTTCTCTGTCGTCGCTCCTTGGAGAATCACAGTTCATCTTTTCCTCGCCATCCTCCCCATCTGTCGTGTTCTTGCATTCCTTCTTTACCTTTTTCTTACGCTTCGGCTCCTTTAACAAAAGCTGCACAGACAGGAAAAAGAATCAAATAAAATCAGTAAGGATATTTACAACTTTTGGGGTGTGTTTTTTTTTTTTTTTTAAATAGTTTTTCAACTGCATTGCTCGAGGCACCACACAATCCAAATTAGCAGAATACATTCAAAAAAGTACCTCTTTGAAGGTTTGCAGCAAGTTGCTGCCAGACACAGACAGGGTGATGTCTATGTGGTGCATGATGAAGAGAGGCTCCTCCTGGCTCTGGTATGGGAAACAGGCGAGGTTGTCTGCTACAAACAGCAGCATGTTCACTTCTGTTTTCTGCAGAGAGAAATAATAAAACAGAGTTAAAAGTTTAAAAGTAATTACCAGGGACAAAGTCACATTGCAGTGTTCCTGTATAAAGCACTTTATAGATTTCTTGCAAAGACACAACAAACACAAAGTAGATTTTGACTAAGCATGTAGTTAATGATGAGCCGTGCAGATACACGTTAAGGTGAGTGCAGGTTCACTCACAGAACTGTCGTCATAGAGGTTCAGCAGTGAGATGAGAAAAGCCCTGCGGTGCTGGCGGTTCCCCCGGATCATAGTGAAGAGGTGGGCGCACAGTGCTGAGTTAGTCTCTTCCTTTCTGAAACCTCTGATGATGCTCTTGCGAGACAAATTGATGGCCTGCTGCAAGTTGTATGACATCTTCATCCCAGCTACTGCCTTCATCTGTGAAAGAAAGGGTTCAAAGAGATGTGTCACAAACCAAGCATGTCAGACAACTGTTGAGGCAGCTGCAGCAAAGGAAATGTACCAATAAAACAACGAGACTGAAAGACATAGTTAAAAAGAAAAAAACTAAAACAATGGCCACTTAATTATATTTTAATTTCACATCGATATAAGGGTCATTTTTATTATTCTGTCACATGTTGCTGGACGGCCAAAAGGATAAATTAGAATGACCGAACCAGGTACATATGCCTTAACCAGCTTCAGTCACTGAGTAACAACATGAGTCATATCAATCAACTCACATGGATGAATCCTGTGTACTTCTTGTCAATCTCCAAAAGCTGCTGGTCAGCTTTGTTCCTCATGCTGGGCTCTGGGTCTGTTCCCATTGCAATGAGGTAGGGTACACACTGCACGGATGAGATGAAAATAATGTTAGGTTCACATGCATATGTTTATATGACTCTGTTTACTATATAATAAAAAGTTTAAATGGAAGTACTGGGAGATAAAAATGTACCACAGCAAATAAAATTAAGGATCTTGGTTAATTTTAGAATCACTTGTAGACTTGAAAATGCTCTCACACAAGAATATTTTCAGACAGGAAGTCACCAGTAACTGAAGAAGATGAATCACTTCTTACCTGTACAGGATGGATGAGACCCTGGTTGAGTGTGAGAGCTATGACGTTGAGAGCAAAGTGCCGTACACTGGACTGGGTGTGGAAGAATGCCTCCAACACCTGTTTTAGATAAAGCTGCATTATTGAGCTGCTCATCCCTGAAGAAATGTCGCCCATCTCCTTCAGATCCTCCTTTTTGGACAGTTTCTTCCCTGCAAGCATGAAAAATATGTGTTTATTATCGGTTCTATTACAGTTTACATATTCCCAGAGCTGAGGTAACTCAATAAAAGTATTTTTGATAAACTAAACTTTTGAGGGACATTGATGAAATTAACAATATATTTGTCATTGAGCATTGCTCCGAGCAACTCAGCAACAACCACAGCTCGACTTACATTCTCTGTCCGCTTCCTGCATCCGTGTGTCCTCCTCCTGAAGGTATGTCTGGAGGTTTTTGAGGATCTGGATTTTGAGGTTGATGGAGGAAGCTCTGTCAGCCAGGATGCCATTGTACAATGTCTTCACCTCAGGCACAAACATCTGGCTGGGATGCATGATCACAAGGAAGCCTGAGGCGAGAGAATAACAAAGAGCAAAGGTCTTTAAGAACAAGCAAACAATACTGTCTCCATGTATAAATCTCTGACCTTACTACTGCAGCCCTGTGGGTTGCTAACATGACACTGTAGGTCAGTGACTCAGCAACACAACAACATGCAATGCCTTCATCCTTTCTAATCTTTACATTTGTTGAATCATTATGTTTAATATTTGTGTTCTTGCCTAAGCCGATGATGGCTTTGGTCTGGACCTCCTCGTCCTCATGTTTGGTGAAGTATAGCAGCAGCTCGAGAACTTTCTCCTTAATAACAACCTGATGAACATAAGAAAATATTGACACCACAGTACATTTCAGCATTAACACTCAAAATGTAATATCTGTACTTAGTGACAATCCATAACTTTACTCTGGTTTAGTCTCAAATATGAAATATAATTAGACATCAACGGCTCTCCTACCTTGTTGGTGCCCTTGAACTCCTCCAGATCAAAGTCAAAGTGTCGGCCCAGGGCACCCACAGTGAAGAGTGATCGCAGCAGGAAAGGCTTGTTTGCTACTAACGTTGCACTGTTAGAATCCTCATGATGCTGAACCTTAAGCTTGTTAAGTGCACCTGGAAAAAAAGAAAAATAATTTGAGTGGACAGAGATTATGTTTTTTTCCCCCCTTCTACAGTTTTAACTTTCTTTTAAAGAGATTTGGGGATACACTACATTTGTGGACCAGCTTGATATAGTTCCTTCTTTTGTACTGTGACACTTCAAAGCTCAACACCGCAGATTGCTGTTATGCTTCCAAAAACAGTGCTCACCATAAAATCTGTTGAAGCAAGCCCAGACAAACTTGTAGTTGTGTGTCACTTTGTTAACAACAGCTCCAAGACAGCTCACACAGTGCTGGACCACCTATAGAGAGGAAGGAGAAAAACATGTCACATCAACAAAACTGATCCAACAGCAAACCAGGTTCTACAGAGGTGCACCATATATGAATTCTCAAAGAGTCGCTGCCACTCACAGTCATGCCATATTTGATGATGAGCTTCATGAGGTCTTCTTCGATGGTGGCAAGGAAAGTTTCACTGGGGTGCTCCATCAGGGGTACCACAAGCTCCAAGATCTTTGCCACGTTACAGATGACCATAAAGTCATTGGCAGTCTGCAAAGGAAACAGTAAGAGAGTAACTGATGAAGAAACTCAGATAGATCAGGCATCAAATATGAATCAATTGGTGCTCTTTAAATAGCCAAACAGGGATTATGGGAGAGGACATCAAACAAATAATCACTCTGTGTTTTCACTACTGGATTTATGTTCATTTTTCCAGCCTGATTTAGAGGATCATTGATTTTACTTTGATATTTATTGTTTTTCTTGATAATTCTACAATAACAAAATGTATTTAGTAGACCCAACTTACGTTACACTTTGTGGTCAGGTAGGGTTGCATGGTCATGGCATGTTTGACCATAAGCTGGGCCCTGATCTTGCTGAACAAGTACAAGGTGGTGATACACGCCACCAGCCGTGTTGAGTTTACACCCTTGTTGTCTACAGAGGAAAAACCAAAAATAAAAATATATACAGTAAAAACGTTATTTCTGGAAGTCACAGATGTTTTCTAGGTATGAATAAACATGGTGCTAAACTTGCATACCTGAAAGAGACTCCTCGTATTTGAGGATGTGTTCTACCAGATTGTCAACTAGCTGAACACAGGCCTTTTTGGCTGGTTTGTATGATGCGTCCTCTTCAGACTTGAGAAGCTGGAGCAAGATAGACAATGTTCATTATAAAAGATTTGCAATAGTGATTATTTTACCAAGCAGGTGAAGCCCAGATTCCAAATCAAATACTTACATTCTGAAGAAGTTGCTCGAACCAGTCGTAGCCGGTGTCTCGACACGCTGAGACCTGAAGAAATCACAAACGAGAATTCAACGTCAATATAATATTGGGCAAGTGTTTGATGAGAGATCTTTCCTTTTTAGTTGATGTCTATTATTATTATTGCTGAAACTCACCACATCGGTGATGTTCAGGATCTTTCTGGTCATGGTCTCTTTGTCGTGGGCTGGAGTCGGAGTGAACCACAACTTCTGGAATGTCTCATTCACCAATTTCTATGAATAATAAAAGATTGTGTGTCACAAGTTGAGATCTGCACTAGTTGCAAATCTTTTAAGCACCAGGTTTTGTGAAGAATATATTGAAATACAGAGAATATAAATAATAATGGTAGGACTGCAAGTTATAGCTCAAAAAGAATGAAAATTCTCAAAGGACAAAGGTGCAGTTAATCCATACCTTGATACCCTCTTCGTCGTTGACTCGGCGGATCATCCTCACACACATCTCAGTAATCTTACTGAAAGTTGGCTGCTCCAGACAGATGTCTCTGAGGATCTTTATCACCCGTTTTCTTACGCTGATACCAGTGTCCTGTGAAACAAAACCAATTCAAGTCATTAAGGCTTTGCCATTTTATACAAATGTTACATAAACATAAGGTTCTTGTATTCACCCGTGTTTGTCTGTTTTTAGTTTATTTGTAAGAAGGATTATGCAAAATGTACTAAACTGATTTGCACCAAACTAGATGAAGGGTCCAGGGAAAAACCCATTAAATTTGAATCCATTTAATGGGGGAATCTTTATCAATCACTAAAGAGATAAAATATGACTTTTGATGTAAAAAAAAAGAAAGAATGGTGTTGATATCAATGAAATAGTAGAATTTAGAGCATATAGTCAGACTACTTCCTTTCCTTTTTCTATTTTAAGATCTCGACAGACGTGTGTAGAATTGTTTGGCCTTGGCAGAAGTATGTGGCCTCATGAATGCCAGTCTAGTTTACATTTTTGCATGGGTTGCAACTGCATTTGTCTGCCAATAGGTGGCAGTATAAGACTGTAATGAGGAGTGAACTTCTGATGAACCCTCCTGAACATTTCCATGACAACAGGCAAAACAATTCCAACGTGTTCACTTCTCAGATGCTGAGCACAAAGAATAAGCACCAGGCTTTTGTGTTGGACCGCATTTCAAAATCGATACATTACATTACAACGGACACGCAATGACCTGGACTGCATCCTGCTTTTAAACTGGCTGCTTAGTTAATTGTTTCTATTATGTAAAATAAATGTTACAAATCCACAATCAAGCAACTTTTCATCAAACTCAATCAATGCAGATGCTTCTTCATGTAAACACAGGAACATTTCCTGTTAGTCTCATTTGTATATGAATTAAAAAAGGTGCATGAAACAGCAGCTTCATTTCTACAATAATTGTCAATGTGAATAGTTTACTGAGATTCTAAGAATCTAAGAATATGTGAAATATGTTGTGGGCATCAGGAAGCTGTATTTTGTGTGTATGAGAGATGGTAGATTTGACCTCATCTATGAACCATCAATGACTTGAAAATTGTTTTTGTTCTGTATAATCATCGTTCCAACCACAGCATCACAAGGACAAACTGGGTGTGGTGTAAACACTGTGCGACAATGGACAAGACAAGAGTGATTAGTTGTTAGAGGAGCACTGAAGGGACCCACTGATACCTACAGATCATTGTTGATGCAGCGAAAACCAAAACATCATCGCAAACAAGGCTCATTCATTGAAGAGAAGTAATGAATGGCTGTCAGGTGTTCAGAGAGCTGAGGTCGTAATTAGATGCACGGTTCATATGGGGACAGTGAGACCCCACAATGCAATAATGTGTCGAGAATTAGTCTGTTTGGGCAACTTACCAGTATCCTCTCTATGAGCATGTCATAGTACTGTTCAGTGAGTTGGGGTCTGCTGAGGACGAATTTGCCGAGCAGCTCCACAGCTGCCTCTCTCACACTGGTGGAGTTGTCCATCAAACGACCATGGACCCCACGCTGCATGTCAGACTGCAGAAGTGGAAAAGAGAGTGTCAGGATATAGCATGAGGAAAAAGAAGACTATGAGATCACTTCATATACAACAGAACAGCAGAGAACACAATTACAGTACAGAGCAGAATGTACTAATCAGGCATGACAGTGTCTTTACGAACACAGATCCTCACATACCCTTGCCAGTATGCTGGGGTCCACAGCCACGACCTCAGACAGACATTTCATGGCTTTAGTCCTCACAGCAATGGCACTTTCCCCAAGGACTCGCAAGATCTATAAAAATTAAATAAATATCACCAACAGATATTTCCAACAAACCAGTAAGCCCTGATATTATCAATATTATATTTTGTGATTATTAAAGAGTAATTCACAAATTATTATGTGGCTGTTGTGCTTCATTAAAAAGATACTTGTGGTAAGAATAAATTGTACCTGTGTTAAATAAATATCAAAGCTCTGGGCGAACGGCCTCATGGAGGCCAAATAACGCACGATCAGGCAAGAGTCATCATAGTCCACAGTGTCAGAGTTCATTCTGTAGGAGTAGGACACAGAAGGATATCTTAGTTTTATACCGTCAGACAACTGGCAGTGACTGTAACTCACAGGCAACTGTGACACCAAAAGAGGAACAGGACAATGTCATGATAAAACATTGGAATGATTAAATAAGTTCCTGTGATATGGATGACTTTGCCGAGACAGTCACATCCTTACTTCAGTGTTGTGAAATGAGAAGGCATGGTCTTGATGATGTTGCGCAGGAACTTTTTGCGCTTCTCAGCACGCTGCATAATTTCACCGGTGCTCTCCAGCTCCTTGGCGTGTTGTGGTCCATCCGATGAGTCCTCATCCTTGGGATGCGGGTTCCTCATGGACTTCTCAGCCTCTGTGGTGGCGTCCCGGAACCACTGGGCAATGTAGAACTTTCGAGCAAACTAGAGGACAAAGAGGGTTTCAGTATCAGATGGAGATGATTCAAAGCATACAGGTATTTCTTTGGAGTAAGAAATCAATAGTTGAGAGTTTAAGCCAATACTGGAATGCTTCTTGAATTTTATAGAAGCGTACAAGATTAAATAGCCCATTAAATTGAATAAGTAAATTCAGAACATGCTAATAGATTTCAGATATCTAAAGCTGTTCAAAGTCACCACTTGCACAGTCAGTCTAATGTAAACCCACCACCAGTGAAGCATCTGTCTCAGCATTCTGTTCCAAGTAGTCCAGTAGGGCTTTCTGCAGCTGCTGGGTCTCATCGTTACCTTGACACTATTGGATCAGAAAGAGAAAAGAGATTTTTCAGCAAAAACATGAGAACATGAGAAATATCAAGCAAAAGAGGGACTAAATTGTCTGCTTATCTGCTAATTATCTTTGTCACTATATTGACACTTTAAAGTAATTATCATCATAATTAAAATATGAGGTATTGGTTACCTGTTGTAGAATCCGATCAATTGATCTCTGGTCCATCTTGCTGGTGACTGCGTCCTTCCTCAGACGGGCGGCCACTGTGCCCAGGTAGTCCAGAGAAGCTACTCTCAGAGCCATTTCTGTCTGTTTATTACTGAACTGGTGGACCTGATGAGACAGACAGAAAGAACACAAGAACATAAAAAGAGATGTCAGTAAATCATGTAAATGTAAATCACTTTACACACATTCATTTTCAGGCTAAAAGAAAATAAAAAACCATTGCTGCAGGTTTAAAAAAAAAAAATAGTGTGGTCTCTCCAATTTCAGGGCAAGTGTTCATTAATAAAAACAGACCAAGTGTAACTTTGGTCTTTTACAGAATGTTACATTTTGACTGACCCCAAGCAACCACAGCCCCTAGGCCCTTCAAGATCCCAGGAAAACCCTCCATTACTGCATTAAGGATTATTTAATTTTTACTAGGTGTTATTTAAGTGTAAAAATACGTCACTGCCACAAATCAAAAATAAATCCTGTTCATGGCAAAGTCCAAAATCAGCAGTACGAAAATGACTTGCAATGCAAAAATAAATGCAGAGGGAGGATGTCATTCAAATAATCAGTTGCAACCTCTGAAGTCCATGTCTCAGTGTTTTAAGAGTTCCCTTTCGTCAAAAGATCGTTCAACTGTCCCCTGCTATTGATCTAGATAATCTATTGTTGGAAACACTTAAGCGCTAATAGATGAATTTCCAGTTTAAAGAAAAGTGTTCAGTCATACTAACCAGTAGTCTACCAAGCAGACTGAGAAGCAGCTCTGCAGCAGGCCACTCTGGCCTGTTCACTGTTGAGAGCAGATCCTGGACAAAGTTCTCAAACAACGGCCGGTAATCTTCTTCTCCCTGCTTGCTGCCACACCTGAGAGGAAAAAGGTGAGAGTGGGGGTCATCACAGGAAATAACAGGGACAAAGGGAAAGCCGGATTTTCAAAGATTGGGTCAAGGGTCATTAATTACTTTTTGAGGAAGACTGAGAGGAAGTTTTGTGCTGTTCTCATTGCCGTCTCATACGAGTTGGTTATTAACAGGTCTTGATCCACCTGAGCAAAGGAAAAGAAGGACTTGTGAGCTAATGTCTGAAAGGGGATTTGTATTTCTAAGCATTGTACATTTGCTTTTTCATGTGGTGTTTTTGTGTGTTGGCTTGCTCTACTACCTTGGTGTCATACTCTTCGAAAGCGTCCTTGTCGGTGGGGAGGTGAACCACACACTGGATCAGCTGCAGCACCAGGGCCGTCACCATTTGGATGTACATCGGCTCGCCATCTTGGTCTGAGCTGTTCAGCCTAAGAACAGGAAACACAAGAATTCACTATCATGTGTATCACCCAGAGTAGTGGGGAACAGGCCTTCTTATTAGGAAATATTCACCTCTGCTACTAATGTTATGCTGCACTGGTGGATAAAAACATTACCTGAAATTCCTGAGGGAGCGTTTGCTGGTGGGCAGTCTGGCTAAAGAGGTAAAGATCTCCTCCAAAATCAGCTGCCGATGCTTCTCATAACGCGAGAACACCTGGAGACAGGATTTATTCAGGCAGTTAGTCTCTACCTTCATTGCTTTGTAGAACATAAGCAAGAATTACACACCAAGGGAAGTATATGAGACACTGCAGCAGTGCTCAGGATAAAGTGACCCAAAAGATGGTCATGAGCAGTGTTTATAATAAACACTCAATTTCTGTACGTTCCCAAGAGGAAAATAAAGACTTACTGCTGTAACTAGTTTAATGGCACACAGCTGCAGCTCGCTGACATTCTCCACAAAGAAAGGAGTGATTCCCATAGAAGAAACCTGGAAAAAGAGTGAGTCAATGAATCATCTGGTTTGTAATTCAGTTTTTGTACCTAAACATATAACGATGAAATTGTCACATAATTTAAGTTTTTACCTGGAGGATGGTGGTGTCGGTAAGCAGTTGGATCTCTAGGAGCTCAGAAATGTTGCTGACGATGTCGCACACTTTGTTGTACAACATGACGATCACTCGTTGCTTATGTGTGGAGCATTTTGCACGCTTTGCCTTGGAGCTCAACAAGCCACCTAGATGAATGAGAAACACCCCTTTCAATACATTTCTCACAGTGTTTTTGATCATAAAACTTTTTTTTTTTTTTTACAACCAAACAAATTTCAAAGTGAACTTCAATTTTACTCTCCTTGAATTGCTGGGACATAGTCGTGCATCATGACAGAGCTGACAACTTTAAAAACTCATTTTGTAAATAACAATCATTTAGGTTGTTTTACAAATTAATTTTAAGTTTTACTTCTCTTTATACTCTTTGTGTGTCCATGACAGAAGTCTAAGGAGTCAGTGAAAGAGACAGATAAATCTGTATTTCTCATTGAGTTCCCACAAAGTCATTAATTACATTCACAGCAGTATCTAAGACCCCGGCTTATAAAAAGTCAAACAAATAAATGAAATAAAGCTTTTTACTTTATCCTGTTTTTACTAGGTCTAGGAACACACATACAAACAGACTAAAACATCTTTTGCACACCCAGAGACAGTCAGTAAAGAGACTAACAGGGCCGATAAAAGCTTAATGGACATTTTTACGTTCCACAACTTACTGGTGAATTGGCCCACCCGGATTTCTCCCAGTATGCCCAAGGTTACCAGACTAAATATCATTATGTATTAAAAAATCGATAATTTAATCCTTGAGGGCTGCCACTGCAAAACTAAAATGAAGAAGCAGTGTCCTCACCTCCATGTGGGTCCACCCTGTAGACTGGGTCATACTGTGGATACAGTGTGTTCTGAAGATGGAACTTGGTGTATTGCAACACCCGCTCGATGACGTCCTCTATGTAGACAGCCTTCGGCATGTGTGATGAGGTCATGATGTGAAGAGCTGTCAGACAGGCGTCTGCTGACTTTGTGACTCGCTCCATTATCAGGTCTCTCCAAAGTTTCTCCTCATCCTCAGCATCATGGTCCTGAGGTTAGAAAAGAAATGGATGAGACCAGTGACAGTATTATGGCTTTAAATTAGTTTGAAATGGATCCTGTATTGATTTGTCAAGAATATCACAAAAATGTTGTTAATCAGTTCCACTGCAAAGAATGTAAAAAAAAAAAGAAAAGAAGAAAAACAGAGGAAGGGGACTTACATGGTTCATCAGGGTGGTGAGCCTGGACCCATCCTGGATATTCTTCTCCAGTATGTTTAATAGCTTCACCAGCTTGTCTGATGGGATCTACAACAACATAGACCATTATTTAGACCTGCAGCTCTCTACAGCAGCATTATGCATCAACAATCTAAGATAAAATACTTTACCCTGCCGGAGATGCCCATGGCCTTAATCTTGGCAGACTCGCTGCCCAGCTCATTCAACTGGTGTTTACCGAGCAGCAGCTCCTGCGGTATCTCGTCATCATCTGCTGCTGGAAAACAAAATAAAAACATTACACAAAGTCACAATTACTTATAGTGAGGTTGATGTCGTTGGGTTTAGAAAAATGGACCACAGTGGCCAGTCAGAAATGGTATTTACCCATGGCAGTGAAATCCACATCCTCCAGATTCTCCAGGATGTTGTCAATACTTGTTAAGAACCTCTTGAAAGTGGACGAGTCCATCAACTCTTCTTGGGTCAGCTTGGGTTCATACGCTTTCCGTTTCTTCTGCTTCTCCTTCATCTTCATTTTTCTGGCAACTTAATGAGGTGAATTTTCATATAAGTCCTTTGCTATTTGTTTTGTTTTCATCGTACTGGCCAGACGCCAAACTGTCTTTTTTACAAGTTCATTATTGTTTAGGAAAAAAAATCAGTTTTTTAGTGTTCAGCTCAACATATTAACCGGACACTGACATGTATGCATTTTTGCATTAAAATTTAATGCAAGCACTGGTTGAATAAATATATCGAAAAAGAACCAATTTTCCTTTTTAAAAAGAATATATTAATTAAAGCACTTTCAATTACCCATGCCTATAAATGTCTATTTTCCGAAACCTTTTTCTTTCTTTTTCAAATTCAACTTCCAATATATTAGAGCTTGCGGACCTGTCGAGGACTCTAAAAAACTCCAAATAAAGTTCTATCACTGTCAAAAAGCAAATAGACAGAAGTTGACATGATGTGACTTGAATACATACGTTCACTAACGCTGGGAGGCGGCGATTCTTCCTCTTCGGAGTCTCGGTAGCGACTGCCTGAGCCTCGCCGACCTTCTCTTTGCCCGCTTTTCCGATGTTCCCCTGAGCCCCGGCGCTCCCTCTCTTCAAACTCCCAGGACCGGTCTTTTTCTCTGCGCTGCCGCTTCCTTGCAGCTGTAGAGAATGAAAATAAAGGCCAATCATTAACAAAAGCAAATTGATATTAACAACACAAACTTAAAATGATCAATCATGTTTTAATGTTCATTACACTTTAAGCATATTTCTACACACGACAAAGAAGTGACAGTAATTGAAAGATTTGAACTCACACTCTCCGTTTGCGTCAAAGTCGTCGTCCGAGCTGACCTCAGCATATTTGGGCTTCTCATTTACAGTGCTTCGTTTCCTCTTGTTCATCTTTACTCTTTCACACAGGGGCATGGTTGACTCGATCTCTGCCAGCAGCTCTGGAGGCAGCTCCTTCAGAACTGCCGGGTCCATACCACCTTAAAGTTGATAATAAAATTATAAAGTTATGAACGAGAAGCTAGTTATGTATTTAACAGTGTGGATAACACCGTACAGAAGATGCTCCAAATTTAGCAGAACCGCTTGCAGGTTAACAGCTTCTTGGTCTTACTTTTAACAGACTTTCCTGATGAGATCCTGTTCTTTCCAGACTTGCTGTGCCGGATGATCCTCTGAATCTGGTCGATGGAGAGCTTCTTTAGAACCACAACAGGTTTTGGCCTCTTCTCAAAGTCCTTCACCAAACCAAGCCGCTCCAGTTTAACCTTGGGCTGGCCCCACATTTGACCTTCAGTTGACCCACTGCTATCCTTATCCCGTTTGATCTGAGAAAAAAAAAAAAAGTCAGTTTTCAGTCAGTGTTGGACAGAACAGAAAAGAAAATCAAATAATATAATTTAAACAAACTAACCAAAACTAGATTAGTGATTTGATGCGAGTTTCCAGTATAGTTCTAATAACAAAGACCTAAAGGAATACTCCACTAATTAACATTATCTTAAACTTTTAAGGATGATATCTAATCCATTGTCAGATTACACTGTCAACACTTCAGTGCCAAGGTAGTAACTCCCCACAGCCACAAAGGGTGATAGGCAAAAACTGGACATGCAACACCGACAGTTGCCAAAAACATACAGCACACACAGAAACTATTAATGGCAATGCTCTCTGTTGGCTTACAATTGAGATAAGAGTTTGGCTGAGGTAGGTGGTCACAAAATACAGCAGGTTTGTTCTAATAAAGCTACTGAATGAGACGTATGGCTGAAGGATCGTATTTTTTTATATTTATAATGTCCTGAGAACTTAATTAGGTGAAGGTGATTGACTCACGTGCTAACAATGGTAACTTTACATGTAAACAAACAGATAGTCATTCTGTGGCGGACAATTCCTTCAATTCAGGTGAATTCAAAAATGACCAAATTAGGCTTTTGCCATAAGAACTCTTCTCGATTGAATTTCACTTAATATGATTCAATTATAACTCCTTCACAATTACTTTATAACCAATCAGATGGAGCTACATCTCTACGTCCTGCCAGGAAAACTTCACCTACAAAGCACATGCAGCACTTGTCAGGTTGATAACCACATTTAAGTAGACAAGTCAATCGGTGTAGATGTGTGGTGAGGGTGATTAGACTGGCTGTCCTATTAAACAACTGGCAGTGTAATCTCATTTACTTACTAAATATGGCTTCAGTACACTAGCTGCTTGCGCAACTACTGTTATGTTTGTCCATTGCTACAAGTGACCCTCTCTATTACTGTCCACAAACAATCAAATTGTGCTCGTTTTTGTAAGCAAACACAGAAAAGCTCAGCACACAGGGGCATGTAACTGTGTGCCAAGACATGTGGCTGGGCATTACATCTCTGAACACTTTGTTGACAGTAGATATAGTAAGAGAGGAATAAATAAATTGAAGCTTGAAGTTTTTGGGCTGCAAAATACTGACAGCGAGCGCTTTAAGTAGATATTGAGCCATATTCATCATCCCAGAAAATGACCACTGGAGCATTTCTTTAAGGTAGTTGCTTTTGTTTACACACAGGACTCACAACTTAAAAAATCTCTACTTTAAACAGATGTGTGGGTTAATGTGTTAACTGATCTTTAGACCAATCCCAGGAATAAACAAAAGGCTTATGGATGGAAAAGCAAAAACCAAAACGAAGCATGAGCAGTGGTATATTTTGGTTTCGTGAGATTGCAGGCAGTGACGGCTGAATGATTGGTAGATGAGTAAATTTTTTTTTTTTGGGGTCGGCCCAGATCACCTTAGGGATCTGGAAGTTCTTCAGCGCGCCACTATGCCCTCCCAGGAGCTGAGCAGGGAAGGAATCTGGAAGTTTAACACCAGAAGCAGACGAGGCTGGTTTGGAACCATCTTGCCTATTGCTGCTCCGACCAGGCTCTCCAGTGGAAGAAGCCCGGAAGCCCGACCTATCTCTGTCACTGCGGCAGCGAGAGTCGGGAGAGCGTCGGTCTCGACCACCAGTCTCGCTCCGATGCCTCCTATCTCTGTCAGATTCTCGGTCCCTGTCTCGTCCGTGTTCCCCACGGTTTGATGACTTTGGCATCTCTCCTCGCCTGTCAGAGGATTTCTCATCATGTCGGTGCTTTGATGAATCCCGACCTTCTCTCCTGCCGTCATGTTTATCAACCCTGTTCTTGATGACTTCCGGCCGCCCGTCTGGTTTCAACCGTAAAGCTGTGTCAGAACCCTCCACAGCAGCCGGCCCACTAGCTGGTTCTTCCGGCCAGCGTTGGGCCTCAAGAGCTGGAATAGGGGCAGCCAAACAGGGGTCAAGCTGGCCATCAGCTCGGCCTGCCTGCTGTAGGTCGATGCTCACCATGAGGGGAGGACGGCTGGCACCGTTCCCAGCTGCAGTGGCCTCTTGGGGGGTCAGTTTGCCAGCATTTCCTCCGCCTGTTGATCCACTTCCTGGGGCACCTGTGGGTCCACCTGGTCCGCCTGCGCCTGGCTCCAGGGGAAAGGAGTCCTGTTTTCTCTTCTTCAGAGGCTTGTCTGCAAAACAGAAAAACATGAAACTCCGAAAATCAGCCAAAGTTACGGGTTTGTATCCATACACACATTCAGTAATATCCTACTCACCTTTATCCTGCACTTCCTTGGAGCACTTCTCACTAGCCGTTTCTCTTTCTATCCTTTCAATTTCAGCGAGGGCATCCAGTTCTGCCTCGTCGTAAGGGGAACTGGGAGGCTGGAGACCACTGGCACCACCGTGCTGGGAGATCTGTTGCAGCCGGGCTGCTAGGTTTTGCTGAAGAACAGGAACCTGCTGAAAGCCCAGGTCTGCCTCCATGTTGTCTGAGTTCTGGTCCATACCTGGCATGTCACCTGGGATATTAACAAAAAACAGGGTTGTAAATAAAAGGGCTGATGATTTCTAGTGCTTCAAGGATTCAGACTGACAAGATTTGTAGTTTGTTCTTAAAAGATGGGAGTACAGCTTTGAACGAGATACAAAGTCTACTCTTACCTGGATCTGACTCATTTGACTTGACCCGGGACAGTTTGAGGGTGAGTTTTGTCGAGTCCTTGTTTGGCGAGCTGACAATATCGTACATGTCCTTCTCCTCTTTCACCGCTGGGGGTTTCTTCCTTTGCTGGAGCTGCTGTTTCTGGTCAGGGCCTCCCTCCCTCGGTGAGGGTGCATAGGGAGGTGGTGACTGCAGAATCAGTGGGGGGCGAGAACCCGCTGTGAGGGAGCAAGAACAAATGTACAAGAGAGTTACCCTTCAAATGTGTGTAGAAGAGCACATACCTGTGCGAGGTACTCTAATCCAATAAAATGCAGTGCTATATACCAAGATGGCCATTAAGAGTGAAATGAAAATCACTGTGGACTTGTAACACTTCTGAGAAATGATGGCCTCAAACTATTCTGCTGCTGTGAAATTGAAATTAGGAATAGTTCCACCAGCGGCAGTGTAGATGTATGCAGTGTAGTTCCTCCTATCCTCTGGCAGTGGACTTACATTTGGGCGTTCCTTCACTCCCTGCTGGGGAGCAGCCGGACTGTGGAGACCTCAGAGGGAAAGTATTCCTCATGGCAGAGTCACCCTCCTAGACAACATATAGATGAGCATGAGCTTTACAGTGACAAAAACAAAACATTTTTCTAAACAGAAAATCGAATTTTTGCCCAAAGGTTTCTTGTATGACGGAGCACTAGCTCTAGCGTACAGGTGCATCTCAATTGTAGTTCTATATGTAATTTGGAGACCTAAATAATTTGAATCATCTATAAATTATGTCCAACAATTCAGAAGCATATTGTTGATTTAATATTAAACCGAACACCCAATTGCATATTATTCAGCATATGATATGTTTATAGAAATATTTCCCCTAAATATAGTTCTCCTGGGAATTCTCCCCCAGTGACGGAAAACCGTGTCAAGTTAGAAAATCAGGAATTGAGAACAAAGTTATAAAACCTAAACATAACAAATAACAAACAAATATAACTATACACATACTGTGTGTGGTTTAGAGGTTTTATTGAGAAACCCCAGTGTCTGGTTGGTAAACATTACATAACCACCCCTGTGAAAACATCACTTGACATTACTTGTCTTTACTTTAGCCCGGAGCAGTTTGTAAAAATGTTGCACCTGAATTCTGTCTAAATCTGTTTGTGTAGTCTGAGACACAACAGCTGTATTTCCTCACATGAACGTTCATTGACAGATGCTGCCTGTACGCATAGAAGTTTCAGCCATTATTCATCACCCTGACTTTGTTATTCACTCACAAATATGATACATGCTTTTAAGTTAACTTGTAAAATATCCTTTTAAGACTTTGTCAGTCATACCTCGCTGCCCAGTCGGTGTACAATGTTAAGGTAGTCCTCAGTGCCATGTCTGTCTGAGTGGTGGTTGGCAGCATTGGCCATCTGCCCCGATACTTTGCCCTCGTGGATATTTCGTATGCCACCAGGAACCATGGGACTGGCTACAGACACTGTCACAAATTTAAAGAAAAATTTGTTTTTTTAGAATCATCTATTAGGTAGGTAATGATAACATTGACAGAAAAAATAAGTTCTCATACTGGACCAAAGAAATGTTTCTGGTTCAACTGCTTCACTTCTCCCAGGATCCCTCCAGCAAATTGAGACCCAGTAAAATAATAAGTGAATGAAATCTTCAATGACTATAAATAGAAAAGGCCCTTACAGTTATAGGTTGCATATGCAATGGAAAATATTCTGCTGTCTGTAATTCACTACAGAGAAATAGAGAAGCTTCTCTTGTTGCAGGTCAAATATTTACCAGTAAAGTAGAAGTGTATGATATAAAACAGAAAATAATCAATATTTTAACCAATAATATTGTCAACCAATTACATGGTAGAAGCCACAAATGTCAAAGCTGTTAGAGAATTAATTGTGCAATCTATTCATGTCCAGAGAGCAGAGATTTTCTAGCCAAATAAACCCGTAACATGGGATCTTTTATAATTTTAAGTATCAAAGACAATAAAAGCATAACACTTTGAATAATTAAATTCACTACATAAAATGTTGCACATAAACACCTCATTTATTAAACTACAAAGCACAAATACAACTAATGAATAACTACGTAACAGTGTTAAAATTCGAGTTCAAATATACATCATCGTCTGCATGTATGCCAACAATGACAATCCGGTTATAAGCCAGTAGTGACAAAGGCCGTTTTCAGACCTGACCTCCGGGTAAAATCTGGTGAATTGGCTACTGGCTTTACCCGCAGTTTCTCTTTCACATGCACAACACTGCGGGAGGTTCTTTGCACAGGCGTGTTCACAACAGCATTAAATCCTCCCCGTTATTCAGGTGAGAGGTGGAGCAGTCGGGTGCAGCAGACAGACACAGGAAGTGACGTATTAACTCCGCTACGGAGATCACGCGATCATGTTTACAGCACCCAAACATCGTTGTCGGCTCTTATCACCACAAACTCTCTAGACATATTTGTCAGTGTCTTCTATGTATGAGTCACCGCCTTTTCACCCGAAGATATTTGTTTTATTTTTGTTTTTGTCTTTTTTGCCTCTGTCGCGTGTTAGAAGCGCTAACCACTCGCTCCCGTTAAATCCCGCGGAGGAGAAAATACAGAGGATCTGCAGAATTCAGTGAATGTCTGAAAGCAGCTTAATAATATCTGCTCTACTGTTAAAGTCATAAAACAATCACACTGGCCTATTAAACCTAATTCAGCATTCACATAATTTAAACTTACTATAATTTTTTCTATTTCAATTCCCCCTATTTTATAAAATTCTGAATATCTAAATTCAAAATGAGGCTTTTCACCAGAAATATTCTTATTTCCTAGTTTCATAAACCATTCAGGAAATCTCTGGTTAAACACCGGGAAACCAATGAGACTAAAATCAATCCAAAAATAAATAAATTAAAGCAATGACGGAATGAGGCAACACAGGAGAGATAATGTGAAGCAACTTAAGGGAGTATGAATTTAGCATTTCGCATAAACAGTGGCTAAACAAGGAACAGAATTGTGTTCGTGACAGTCCATAAAACCACAGCCGCTGATCACATGCAACAAAAGTACGACACCACCAAGAACACTGAGATTAGCAGACAACGTCAAAAATGTAGTTGTGTAAAATTCCCATGTGTTAGATTTACATGCACTTTCAATTATAAGTGATGTGAAGCTGATCAAATCTACCAGACATATCATGTCAGAAAGCAAAACTGTCGTTCTCAAGTTTATAATAAGAATGCATTGAATTACACCACAGCACATATCTCCTCAAATAAGCTCTTTAGATAAAACAACAGGACTCTTTAGCCAAACATGTGCAAATTATAGCAAAGCAAATCAGAAAATAAACTACTGTCTTTAAACAACTCATACACACCATGTACATGCAGGCAAGGAGGCACAGACCCATACTATACAAGCAAAACAAACACACATATATACACTCACCTTGTTGTATCTGTTGGTGTTGGTTATAGCTGGGTGGTTGTTGGTGGGGATACTGCTGTATGTAACCAGGGGCGGGGCTTTGAGGAGTGTAGGGGCTGGGTACTGGACTGTTCTGCTGGCCCATGTACCGGCTACTGGACCCACTCGAAGGTGAAACAAACCGACTGGAAGAAACGAAGGACAGGACAGGGTGGGAGAAGGTAAGCAAGGCGGCAGAGAGAAGTTACATAATTAACTGGGAAATAAATAACGGACAGTATTTTTGTAATATCTTTCAGATATTTGATGATACTACATCCAGTAAATCCATCATAAAACTAGAAAACAATGACACATATTGTAAAATAGCCAGGTTATACCAATGCAAAACAATTAAATAGTCACCATTTTAAATTATATGATATATTAGGACCATCTAATTCTGGCTGCACAACCTACCTTGACGGACTGGGAGAAATTGCAGCCGGCTGGAAGTTTGTAGACTGGGCAGGGCTATGCATGGGATTCTGGGTGATCTTGAACGGTGGTACCATTGGCTGCTGCATCACATCTGTTTAGGAATGAAAACACAGTTAATTTGTTTAGAAAATATCAACATGAAGCGGGTCTATGCAATTGTATGCCATCGTGTCATAATGTGCAACCGGTACTGGAAGTGTCTCCATACTTTTCTCCCTGAAGATGCCAGGGTTCCTGGCCAGCATGGTCTGCAGCAACAGTGGTGCATCTCCCTCTGGCTCATCGCTACCCAGGTTGTCCTTCAGCTCTCTGAAAGTATGCACAAATGCAAATGATTTACATCAACACAAACTAGATTGGATTCAATTTTGTGCTTTCAAACATAAATGATTATTTTTCAATTTCCAATTGCATTCTATAAACTGTTATAAACCATTATAGGGTACACAGTTATATAATAATTGCATCTAATAAATTTAACCACAGCTTATGTATTAACATGTATTCTGGCATAAGTGTTAAGTCTCTGATGATTTCATTTCATTCAAGATTCATCTTTTTGTATAAAACTACACATCATCACTCGATCTCCAAACGTCAACTGTGGTCTCTTTTTTTTTAATAATCCTTTTAAAAGCCTAGTTACGATGGATTCTGTTAAAAATTATGTTACAAATCAAGACAGATTTTTGCCACACAGACACTCTCATTTGTATACTCACATGTACTCTGTGGACACCTGGTTGAGGCCATGGGCTAGCTGGGAGGCCAGATTCTCATCCCGACAGCCCAGCAGGCAGGTAACTTCCTCCGCGATCCTCCCATTGTATAGGAGGCTCTTAGTGGTGGTGGCCGGGAGAGGGGAAGGGAGGGGTAGCTGGTTCAACACTGAGGTGAGATGAAAAGAGCAAAGGTGGGAAGATAAATAAATACACAAGGCAGGAGACCGGATGCGGAATCACAATTGTAAATTGACATCCACTCAGAATATTTTGGCTTTTTTCACAGGAAGAGGAGACATAAGGGAAACTGTCACAATGTTGTTCACAAGACAGCTGCGTTACTCACAGTCTGTTAAGCTAGCGATCCCAGCGAGAGTGGTGATGGGAACATGAGGCATATCCCCATTCATGCTGAAGGTGAGGGTGGGGGAGTGTGTTGATACACAGGTAGATCAGGGGGTCGATGGACGACACCCGTCCTCACATCTCCTGACACCTGGGGGGGGGGGGGGGGGGGGAGAGAGAGAGAGAGAGAGAGAGAGAGAGAGAGAGAGAGAGAGAGAGAGAGAGAGAGAGAGAGATTAGTAATGGAGGGAAAAGATGGGAATGGGTGAGTATGAATGATGGATGAAAAAAAAGAGGGTGAAAAGGGCAGATAGAAGAGGGGATAAAGAAGACAAGAGGAGGAGTAAAAACAATAAGATAATGAATATTATTCAAGGATATCCAATTAATAGTGAAAGTCAGGATATTTGCCACCGTATATTTACACTGCTATGTCTACCACGTCATCTGTAGGTCACAAAAACATGTGTTTAATTGGATCTTATCAAACAGGTGGAAAGTTTTACATTTAAACAGGACCTCAACCTTTTCACACTAATATCTGATATTGTCTATTGATTTGTATTATTATTTACGGCTGCTTCCCTATCCATAAGAGGTGAATCCTCAGTTCTCTCTGTACGTGATGCAGGGACACAGGTTCAGAAATACGCCACGAGCATGAGTGCAGTCTTATGAGAAACAAATGCACATTATGACAAGATTGAATCTAGGCCTTATGTTTAAAGAACAGGGCCACGAACTATTAGACAGTCCTGCTGCTGCATACTATGTAATTATACTGTTACAAACCATAAGCAGCAACAAAACAACAATTTATTTACTGAGGCAAAAGTTGTAATAAATAAAATCTTTAAGTTGTGGGGGTTTTGCTAAACCTTGAGGAATAAGTCAGTCTCTCCAAGTTAAGCCTCATTATACTGATTGATGCATCTTATGAGTCATTTAAATGTCATGTAAGATTACTCCGATTTACCCTCATGGCAGATGTGATATACACATGAACATTTTAATCTGTAGCATAAAGATGGAAACCTGTGCATTCTCTGTATGGAAAACAGACTGTGACACAGTTGTAAACACACCACCATATTAACATCACTGGATTTTCATAGAAATGTTTGAATGTTGTACAGTGCCTGCAATAATGCATTCCAATAAATGACATTGATTGCCCTGGTAATACAGTAGATAGATACTATACCAAGTGTGGATACATACCAACATTCCACTATTTTCCCTCTCAATTTGACTTCACAAATTATGCATACTTGACATCACAAATACCGTGCAACTGAATAAGTAGCCAACTGAAGTAAATCTTCTGTGCAGTTTCAAATCGCTTGCAGCATAATATGATAAATCGGCACAAATTAGGGCCCTGAGGTGCACTTAATCTGTCTTAAAATCGCTTTGCTTGTTACATGTCCTTGACCTCTCAAGGAAGACAGTACGGGAGGTCAAAGAAAAATAGAGGGAAAAGCCAGCTGCGATTTCCAGAATATGTGAACGCAGCCCACGCTTCAGGGATAAACCTGGCTGCTACAACAAGCTGAGAGCAGGCCAGTGCAGGGCTCACTTGTAGATACATAATTCTCAATGAAACCAAAATAAAACAAGTCAGATATCAAAATTAGATATTGATGACACACCAGCCGCATCTAAATGTGTCACCAACATTCTCAGCTGTCTTTATGATTATTAACAATAATAACAACTCAGTGACATGAAAGATTATGCAAAACATTATAATACCTTTTTGAAGAATTCTGTGCAGTCTCGGGTGGACTCACTGACATTTCAGATAAAAAATCCTACTCCTTCAATCTGTTGAAAGAGAACATGGCTCTGCATCACACTCTGGGACACACAACTTCAAATGAATCTTCTTTTGAACAATTTAGGAAGAAGCTGTGTCTACAGAAGTCGGACTAAGACATTTCGCCAAAACAACAAAAATATTGCAGAGCATCACAACATTCACTGTCACACATGCATTTTCATACTTGCAAAGAATCTCACTACTGCCATACAATCTTCAAACCAAGAATGCAAGTAGGTAGCACTGTTGATCTTATGGGAAATCCTTTTTACTGACTTCTAAACAAATGCAACAACCTTCTCAGCAACTTCTGCATCTCACTGGAACCAATGTAGACCTGTAAACACACCGCTGCAACCAGACCTGAGTGCGAGGCGGATCGTTGGGGTCAAATTGTAAACACGTCGAGCCGATTCCACACGCCTGCAGCAGCGGATCCACAGACTGACACTGTTAAGGTTACACTAGCCAGCGACACTGTTAGCATGCTCGCGCTATGTGGTCTCCCTCAGTACGCAGAGGCTTGGCTGACAGCTGTGAGACTGACAAGCAGGAGGCAGCACAAAGGAACAGATGCACCGTGATGGTGGCGGGCAGTAGTGGGGGGCTGCATCCTCCGGTAGCCACCGCCACCGTGCGCACTCCGCAAACGGGTGTCTGCAGGGGAGCCACCACGCTGCATTTGTTGTGGACATGCAACAAATACCCGCGATTCCCACGAACAGCAGCCACAGCTCCAACAAACTCCAAAAATGTGGAGCGACTACAACTGAGGCAACGTAAACCCGAGCTCAGTCAAAACAGTTCCGGCACAGAATGCAAACCAAAAGGCAGCGTTAGCCCTGTCAAAAGACCCAGCGAAAACAAAAACACAACAGCGGGAGGCAAATAACACGAACGAGTGTCCCGACACTTCGTTAGCGCGCAGTTGCAGTCGCCATTCAATTAACAGTTTATCTTAAGTTCGCCGACTTACCAGACGCAGCCCGCTGCTTGCGAGCAAAACCCCAAACGATACAGTTTCCCAGAAGTTGACTGTGTGGATGCTGCGGGGCTAACTGCGAAGCTACACTTAGCGCTGGTGGTAGCCGCTAAAATCACCAGCGCTAACTGCCAAAACATTCGCTAACAACAATAGTCGTGTTTTAATGGCTGGCCAGTGGCGCTAACTAGATCCAAGTGTTGTTAGTTAGCCTCTAACGCTGCTCCCCCGTTCAAAAAGAGGGAAGGAGATTCAAAAAATGGACGAGGAAGCGCTAAGTCGGGGGCTGATAAACGCTAAAAGCTTTCCCCCCTGAGCTCGGAGAAAAAGCAACGGGTTCGAGGGAGTCGCTGTGACGGCGACCGCACGGGTACTAAATCCGTGGCAACGGCCCAATCCTCGGGCTCGACAAATGACATCCAGTTGAGGCCGTGCGCCTCGGCGGAGCAAAAACACACCTAGCTAGCTTGGCTGGCTAGTTCGCTAGCTTCCGTTACCTCCCGGTCAACGATTAACGACGCCGTAGGTGGTCTTGCAGCAGAGCTTTTATTAACGTGGCAGAAAATAACCGCAAATGAAAAAGTTTGATTTATAAAGAGACACGGGTGATTGTATTTACCTTCGGATGTTGCGTTCAAAGGGAGGGGAATGTTTTAGCTGGGTTTGTGTCCGTATCTCTAGCTCCCCCTTTCTTCTCTCTCGCAGCTCCTCCAGAAGGAACTCGACTGGCTTGCCAGCTAGCCGCTCAGCTAGCCTGCTAGCTATCAACAATAATCCGGGTCGGACTGATTCGCTCTTCTTCCGTCACTCGCGGGTGAATGTTCCAACGTACGTTCGCGGGGAAACATTCGTTCTTCGGAGTTTCAGTCGGTCTGCGCCGACGTAAACACCGAGTGCAGCCAATTTCGACAGTAAACGAGAAATATGACGATTGTTGCGATCATCAAGAGGCTCTCCTCTCGTAGAACAAAATGCCGACCGGAAGTTCTGCCGTCTGACTGACCAAAGATCTCAGGAGTGACTCCCTCCATCGGCGCCAAACAAAATGCCATGCAGCGTTTCGCGTTTGTGCCTCCGGGGGGCGCTGCAAGACAAGTTTGCTGTAAATTCAGCCTCAGCTCAAAACGCAAACATCAGCCTGCAGACTAATATATAAACAAATCATCACGTGTTAGGTGTCTGAGGAGAAGATGGACTGTACGCAGGGAGGAGAGGTGTCACAGGTCGTGGCTTCCTGCAGCAGTGAGACTGTATCAGCTGTAGAACCACATGCACCTACGATGTACTGCACTTTAACTCAGGTCAGTGCATTTCAATTGTTTATGTGGAATTCATTTCACTGTTCAAATACTTACAGTGTATATAGCAGTTTTTTATTCCACTTATAGTGCATGCTACTTTTTATTACTTTACAGATGTCAAATCTTGACACCCTTGCTGCTTGTAAATTTCCCCGGTGTAGGATTATATCTTATCTTATCTTATCTTGTCTTATCTTATCTTATCTTATGTTATCTTATCTTATCTTATCTTATCTTGTCTTGTCTTGTCTTGTCTTGTCTTGTCTTGTCTTGTCTTGTCTCAGACCAGACCTATTTCACCCTGGCACATTACACCTTAATAAAAGAGTTATCTTCTGTTGCATATATTTATATTATTGTATCTGCTGTATTCTTTAAATTTTTGATTCCACTTTTCTATATATGTTGTATTATAATTCAAACATAGGGCAAGATAGTAAATATCTATGTTTTTTTAAAGTCTTCCACACTAGTTTGATGACAAGTTGCCAACCACCAGTAGATGTCAGAGATCACCATTGGATGTTAGACAACCTCTACCCACCCCAGGCGGATCAGACCTGGGTGTGTCCCGACATATTTGATACTCTTACGAATATATTTCTTTAATTTCTATTTACTGTTATTGTCTTGGTCTGTTTGTATTTCTCTTCTTGGTTGGAGCGACAGTATTTCTGATTCTGATGAAACAGGCAATAAAATGACCACATATATCAATATAACTATAAGCTGACTTCTTTGCTGTTTCTTCATGTATACACAACAAATATTTTGTCCAATGATGTTGCAAAACTACTTGGCTAAATCAGCAACATATATTCAAAGCACCAAAGTAAAATGACTTGTTATGCACTATGACGCTATCATATAATTACTGTATTCTAACTACCTTCAGGCACTGCAGTTTAATCTATAATAATGCATAGACATGTTATCAATCCATCCATCCCTCCTTCACCAATAGCATACTGCTGGAGCCATGGTTGCTTGTCCATCACAGGGTTCATGAACTCATCATCTGCAAAGTAACTTTCTGTCAAGATGTCTTGCAGGAGAGCAAATCACTGTTTGACCTCAAGGTGTCAGCATTGTCATCAGTTAAAGGTGGCTGGCATTCTGAGTAAAAGTTCTCATTGGCCTGAAGGAACTAGACAGTGGAGAAGGGTTCCTTGTTTGAGGCCTCAGCTCCAGCACAAACAATCAGGATCGGTCGGGGAAGGAGACTGAGGATTGTTCAGTATCTGTGCATCACATCCCTCTGGGCAGCTATTAAAAATATGTGTAGTTCCCAGGCAGCTAATCCCTAAATCCTTTAAACATTAAAAAACAATTAACTTATACATCTTTCCTAGAGGCTTGGCTTTAGATTCCCAGATTACATATGTGGATGTTCATGATAAAATCACAAGCAAGCAACCACTGATTTCAGTATTTTATTGAAAAAAAAATCCATGCAAAATACAACTACAACTATAATTCACTTGTTTGTGTGTGTGTGCACTCCAATGTCAAATCATGAGACAAACCGCCATATCAAGAAAAGACAACAGCATTTGTAAACAAAAGAACTATTCAATTTCCTCGAGTGTGTAGAAGAAAACATTTGGTCCTTTAAATCTTCCAGTTGTGAATGTATGAAAGGAACTAGAGCTGTATTGTTAGTTTGGTCACCAGGTTGTATATGAACATCTTTACATGTGCAATCCTCGGGTAACCTTTTACAATTGAAATCTACAATTAATGTACACTTTTATCTACATATCTCTATACAAGTACAGTATATTCAGAAGCATCCTCCTATAATGTCTATTTAAATGCTACATTTGAATTACTTCAATTACAAAACAGCACATATAAATTCAAGCTAAAACAAAGGGGAGAGAAATGAAATCCATGTTAAATCAATCAAGATAAGGGTTAGATTTAATACCTACGACTACGGGAAGCTGAATTGAGAATAGTCAAGACTTTCCTATAATCGAGCAACATTTGAAAAATCTACATTCAATCTATTGACTACCATTTTAAAAATTCAATAAAAAGCTAATATTTCATAGTGACACTGTTTCAGCTAAATTATTTTTAGTCTTCTGTCCGCGTTAGAGGGTCTATAAAGAATTGACCCACAATCATAATGAGAAGTGATCAGACATACAATCATTACCGTCTTTCCATTGAAAGAGCACACCATTATTGTGCAGGTTTTCTGTTTGTGTATGGGTGGGTGTGATTGAGTTAAAAGGTAGAAAAATTTGGATCATATTTTTGGTGGGGTTTTTTGGTTGAAGTTTAATGGCTTAAAATTCGGATTTGATGACAGTTAAAATTCTCAGCTGAGCAAATTCACACATTTTGACAAAGCTTAGAGATTTTGGTTCATGAGTTGTAATGATTGTAGTAATTTGTTTGAGAAATATGTGTTAGAAAAATCAAAAATAACGGTGTTGGTTACTTGCCCAATGGTATTTTCTGGTTTGGACAGTTCGGGGGACAAAAGTATGTGGGCCACAAGGTAAATGACATCATTTATCCAGTTGTTCTCTATACACCAAAGAATAAGAAATAAAGCCACTGACGACTGTAAAGAAGTTTGTAGATACACAGCCCTTTCCCCCTAAAGATGTTGGCCTGCTCACTGCAGTGTATGTGCATGATATCCAACACTCAACAGAACGATTTTTATAACCAATTCACTTACATTCTCACACAACCCAAAAAGCAGCACCTGTAAAGCCAGAATAAAAGTTTCTATAAAGTTCAAGAATGGGATGTGATCCACTGTAGTGTTAAGACTCACAGCAACACTGACCTCTAGTGGGAGAGATTGGTCATCACAGTTCTGAGAGAAGTTGGATATGACATGCAGGCCACAGACCACCAGGCTCTAGTGAAGTTCATGTTTAATAGTAAGCAGCTGCCACCCCATGGCTAACACATGATGTACTCTTAGGAAGCATAGATCCTATAGTGTGACAGGAAGGACCCCCCCACATTAATGGAGCTCACTTGGCGGAATTATATCCTAGCTGTACATCGATTTAATTTGAACCCTCCAATCATGTGAGAGGAAGGTTTGCAAATCAAGAAGAGATTAGTTGAGGTTCAATGCAGGGGAATGGTTTCATAAGAAAAGATGTAGCCCGGGACGAAAAGCTCGCCCCTACATCTTTGTCTCGCTGTCAGCAGGCCTCTCGTTCTCGTACTCGTTCTCCTGGCTGATGAGCTTGTACGGCTTCTTGTCGGCCTCCTCCACCACCGAGTTGCCCACCTCGGGGTCCTTGTTCTGCAGCTCGTGGCGAGAAAGGTGTTCCACTATGCCAGCGCCGATTGAGTCTCCGAGGACATTGGTGGTGGTGCGCAATCGGTCCCTGAAGAAAGACGGAGAACAGGTGAGAACAGGAGGTGAGAATTTACAAGAGAACACAAGACAAAATAAAAAGAAAAGGTGAAATGAGAGAGGCAAGACAAAACCAGCTATAACACTATGAAATAAGAGAGGACGAGATGAAACAAAACAAGAGACAACATGAGACAAAACAGGAAAAGACAAAACAAGAAAAGACAAAATAAGAGACAAGAGAAGACAAAACAAGAGACAAGAGAAGACAAATCAAGAGACAAGAGAAGACAAAACATGAGAAGACAAAACAAGAGAAAAGAGATGACAAAACATGAGACAAGAGAAGACAAAACATGAGACAAGAGAAGACAAATCAAGAGACAAGAGAAGACAAAACATGAGACAAGAGAAGACAAAACATGAGACAAGAGAAGACAAATCAAGAGACGAGAAGACAAAACATGAGACAAGAGAAGACAAAACGTGAGACAAGAGAAGACAAATCAAGAGACAAGAGAAGACAAAAAATGAGACAAGAGAAGATGGTCAGAAAATTGGAGGCTCTTAGTGCTGCAGGCCATCCACGGCACAGACAGTAGATGGGAGGAAGTGGGGCTTTGCACGGGGATCGGATGCCGACTGAATAAAAACCAGATGGATTGAGGGACATGGAATGTGAGGGGAGTGTCTCTGGAAGCTGTCCCCTAATCTACTCAAGAGCGTACATTGCACCAATTTGTTCAATTAACCCCTGAACATACCACTGAGTGGAACGTAATTGAATTTATACGCCACTGTATTTGATTTCCTCGTAGTCTAACCCCCATCATTACTGTCGATGAATCAACTTTTTACAGTATATTCAGGGTGTTGTGGCTTCAATTGGACACAAATCCCATTTATCTTTATTTAGATTTTATCGTTTTAAAGTGACGTTCTCAAAGATGTGATATATATCCAATACTTACAGGAACCAATCAACGGCAATGATGAGCGAGATGTCATCGGTGGGCAGGCCTACCGATGTGAGCACTATCACCATAGTAACCAGTCCTGCCTGAGGGATTCCAGCTGCTCCAATACTGGCTGCCGTGGCAGTGATGCTGATGGGAAAAAGGTGGTGCAAAGAAGGAAATTTAATAGTATTTCATTTATATTATGTTAAAAAAAATTTCCTTAGTTTGACCACTTAATTATTTTGTTTGTTGCTGCATTGAAATACCATACCATGAAATACCATCCCTCATCTATCCCACGGGCAAATAAGCTGACAGACTGGTGGTTACAAAACCATTTATTAGCTGGAAACTGTGGTTTTGAGGCTTTGCTTGGCTTAAGTTTTCTTCCAAGCCATAATGAAAGACCTGTAATAGCAACATTCTCATGTTCGTCCCAAAACTCGGAGATGGCAAGATTCACAGAATAAAACACTAGATACTAAACAAGTTTCATACCTGATGGTGAGAATCTGTCCAAAGTTCAGGTCATAGTCGTTGACCTGGGCGATGAAGATGGCTGCCAGGGCTTCATACAGAGCTGTGCCATCCATGTTTATTGTAGCGCCGACAGGGAGCACGAAGCGAGTCACACGCTTGTCCACTTTGTTGTTTTCCTCCAGGCATTTAAAGGTGATGGGCAGAGTGGCTGAGCTGTGAGAGGACACAGGGAGGAAGAGGTCGGACAGAGAAAGTGTGAGAGCGATGATTTATTCAACTTGTTTATTATAAACTACAATGAGTGGCTGAACTGTTAACTCCACTCGGGAGGTTATGTTTATTTTTTTGTGGCTGTTTGTTTGTCTGTAAACAAGAATATACAAAAACTAATGAACGGATTACCACTAAATTTGGTTGATTATTATGGTACAGGGGGCGGATCCAGTTTAAAAAAAAATCTTTCTTTAATAATGAGATTTTCCTAGGGAATGATTCTTGGATCTTCGTTAATAAAAAATTGGCATATTTATTTAACTGATATCTACAAGTGTGTGTAATTTGGTTGAAGTTAAGGGGAATGTTGGGCCTTAGCGAAGGTGTGCGTTCTATTGAGTGCCAATATAGTTGTTATTGCTTTAACACTGACCAATAAATTAGGGTAAACAATATATAAATCATGCTTATCGCCCATGGTCATCAGGGCTGGCACACTGCTGATGTATGATACCATTCACTGTATACCAGACATGAATGGCTTGAAATTTGACAAAATAATTTTATTTTATTCCAAATTTGAAGAAAATGTATCATTACCGAGATATAAACAGGAATAAAGCAAGTTTATTTCGACAGCAACTTTCACATGTACAAAATCCAAAAAGTGATATACACCTATTAAAAGATACGCTATTGAAATTAAGCAAACTGTGCGACCTTTAACCCTCTCACGTACCTTGAGGATGTTCCCAGGGCAGTGATGAGCGCCTGCAACAGCCCTGCGATGAAAACGAAGGGGTTTTTCCTGGTGATGACGAAGTAGAGCGTTGGCAGGACCAAGATGGCGTGGATGGACAGTCCACAGATGACCGTCACTGTGTACATCCCCAGCTGGCCACCCATGGTTGTAATATCATCCATCTCCACAATCTTACCGGCAATCAGGAACAAGATACCGATGGGGGCATACCTGAGGATTGATGAGGTGGTAATTCATCAGCGATTCATTCAACAGAATCTCTGTTCATTCATCCACCCATACACTTACCACATGATAATGGCAACCAGCCTCATGATGGCTTCGTTGAGACAGTCGAAGAAGTCCTTCAGGGGCTGTCCCTTTTCCTTCATGCTGCTGATGATCAGACCGAAGCAGATGGAGAACACCACCAGGCCGAGGGCGTTGACTCCGTTTACCGACCCCGGCACCGGGATCATCTCCTCCCGGCTGATCACCTCGCTGCCGTTGAGTGTGAATAAAGTGTCATTCACCGTCATCTTCACATGGACCACTCTCTTGGCATACTTCGTCTTGAACTGGATTTTAAAACAGAAACACATCGGGTTAAACAGCGGTTAACTCCGGGGGCAATAGCATTTCATATTTGCTTTTAATCAAGTGTAAGATTTGGGTTTCATGTTCATTGAAGAGTCTAATTTGAAGACAACTAGTTGAGTGTCAATTCTTTAGAATAAAATGCATGAATGGATCAAGGTTATTGTGAAGTGGATATAGATATTTTACATTAAAGATAATTTCAGAATATAGGTATTTGTTTGTGCTTTCCTATGTTGCCTTTACTAACTGGTACACAGACTTTCACAATACCACAGGAAACTGTCTGTCTACTTCAAATGTGGAACGAGGAAGTGAAAGTGGAACTGAGACCAGGGATGCAGTTAAAAATACAGGCGTGTCAGCTGTAAGCATGGGCAGACAGATTAGATCAACCCTGGTTACAACCCTTATTGTGGACCTATGAGCACAGATTGTGACGTGTAGTTGCAAGAATTGTGTTTTATATCATTGCGAATTTAATTTCTAATTTATTTAGTGTTATAAAGATCTATAAAAGGAAGCTGAAAGTTCACAGGAAGTATAAATACATACAGAAAAATATTCAATTGAAAGTATGCATGGAGAGACTTTACATTATGCTAATTGAGAACTTGAATACGGGTGATGATATGCTAAAGAGAGAGTTCAGGAATAAAAGCATTTTATGTAACTGCAGGACAATGACTGAGAGAAGATAGAGGTGGAGAGAGACTGACCTGTTTGGTGCAAGCTTCCACGATGTTTGGAGGAAACATGTTCCTGAAAAACCAAAGAGGTTGGGATTAAGAAATCACAGCACTAAAACACACAAACTCCATGCATTGTATAAAAGATAAGGCCCATTGTCATTCTGCTGCCTTTTTTAGAACATGTACTTCTTCAAATGTAACAGATCTAAAGTATTCCTTCTCCCACTTTGACCACCTCCATGGGAGCGATCAATACCCAAAGTGACAATAAATGAGGGAATACTATTTTTGAGGACAGAATCACTGAGATACTTATGTGAGCATGTTTCGTCATTCAATAATAGAAAAAGCCTATTGACAATAAGTTAAGGTATTTGTATAGCACTTTTCCCAACAAAGTCCTAACAATAAAATAAATTAAATGACATAAAAGTACATTTTTAAAAAAGCCCAAAGATTAAAGCTTTTCTTAAACAACACTTTAAGATGAGATTTATTAGCAATAACAGATTTCTGATCTCAGCTGGTCAGTCATTCCAGTGACAGGCGGCCTGTACTGCAAAAGCATGATGACCTGTAGTAACCAATCAGGCTCTGGGAACTACCAGAAGATCAGCTGAAGACATGCAGGCTCATGGGGAGAAAGTAAATCCTTGATATGTATCGTGACTTGATTGTCGAAAGCTTTAAAAGCCATCAATATCTTTAAATCAATGTGTGTGTGTGTGTGTGTGTGTGTGTGTGTGTGTGTGTGTGTGTGTGTGTGTGTGTGTGTGTGTGTGTGTGTGTGTGTGTGTGTGTGTGTGTGTGTGTGTCTGTCTGTGGGCACCTCATAAGATCCAGGAAGGCATCAGCCGGGCTGATCTGCTCTATCTGCGGCTGCTTGGCGAACTCATCCTTGGATCCTTTTCCAGGGTGGATGATGAGCACCACGACGATACCGATGAACACAGCAATGACAGTGGTGGTGGTGTAGTAGACCACCGCCCTCATGCCCATTTTACCTGAAGCACGGCTGTCCAGAGCAGCCATACCTAAAAAAAGGTAAATCAATATGTAAGCATTTATCCACATCCCAAAATCCTCAGAGGCCTGGCTCTTTATTCTCCACATGGTTCCTATAGAGGGAGCAACAGTGCTATTAGCCTGTGGTGCTATAAGCAGCTCCACGTGGACACATGTAAACAAACCACACAACCAACCACAGAGCAGCTTATATGAATTGTTTTTACCAATGACCTGAATCAGCTTATCATGACTCGCATTAGAAAGTGTCACCCTAACAAACCCTTTTATCAGTATATTTTATTTATTAAAATTATTATTGCTGTTATTTGTTATTGTTTACTATTGATTGGGATATAAGAATGCTTCAGTTTCCTCCAAGAGGCCTTGAAGATCTGCAGAAGTGTTTTTTTTTACAAGAACTTAAACGCCCACTGCCCCATCTGTGCCTGTGGTCTTTTAAACGTTCCCCGATGTAATTATTTTGTTGACTTATTTCTTTATTCATTCCTTTTATGGTGGGATTTAATCGAAAAATTATTGCTTTAATGAGGGACTTTTTAAGGGGACTGTCGAAGCACTCATTGGGAGTGCTGTGATTTAACCCCAACCTAACCCTAAATAAATAAAGTAACAAATCAGAATAGATAAAAAATAATCTAAGACTGAAAATAATCAAAAAACACTGCTTTGATATTGACATTCCTTGTTTTCACCAACATCTGTCCCCGAGAGAATACAGCTAGCCTGAGAAAAAGCTGCTGTGATTATCAGTGGAGCGCATCCATCTGGATTATCTGACGAGGTATCTGCGACAACAAAGAGCGGCAAGAAACATAATCTGACTCTGACCTTTACCGGCAGAAAAGCAACACCTTCTGTGCAGCATCCAGCCGCAGATCAAATGTACACAAATCTTTTTATATATTGTATACTCATATTTAATACAGATAATACATTCTAAATTATAGCTGCAGGGAAAAACTATTTTTCAGTATTTTTCTATTTGATAATACAACAGAAACATACTGTATGTTCCCATGTGTGACATTAGTTTGTTGTGAACACAGAAACCAGCCGGAGGTGTCAGTTACAGATGAACAGTCTGACCACAGCTGACTATCTGTTTCACGGAGACAAGGATACAACAACAATGTATCTGTGTTCTGAGAGGAAAACTGAACATACCGTGAGGGATATCAAGTCAAGGCCATAGCAGAGAAATTACAACACAGATTGATGTTTTATACAGAAACAAATGTGATGCAGCAAACCTGCTCCTGATCACACACATTATTACACATAAAAATGTGGTTTAGTTTGTTTCTGGTCATTTTGCATTTCAGCACACATAACCTAAAATATGTGGTGATTTTTGCAGGCCACAAATCAGTTTGGTGCTGGATAAAAAAATTATTTTCGACACAGTTGATCCTCGTGTAAAAGCTGATAAACCACTGACTGTAAAGATTTATCCAAACCAGAGAGAAGTTCGAGGCAGTCAGAGCTCATCAGAGCCTGCGGCTGAATCTGTCCTCCGCAGCTCTAATAGCATTAAACAGACTTTGCAGGGATAATGGTGGTAAAAGAGAAATGCAACCATTCAGAGAGCTGGATTTGGAAAACAGAGAGGCTGCCTCAGTTGTGACAATCGTGACTGTGGAATTGCATTTTCACAGTGTCAGGTCCTATTATTGCTGTTTTCTTCATTCAGAGCTGTACAAGGCAAAGCAGGGCTTTGTGTGCGACAGGAGATCTATGTGTTCTTTTCACATGTGGCACTTTGGCACCGTGTGTACTAACGTGTGTGTGTGTGTGTGTGTGTATGGGTGGGTGGGTGTACCTAGTGGCCCTGCTTTGGCCCTCTCTCTCTGTTTCTCTTGTATCAACATGCCCAGGACTTGGGCTTTCATCCACCGTTCTTTCTGATCCTCTTCCTCCCCTCCTCATCCTTCCCTCCCTCATTGTCCTCCCTCAAATTCCACACCTCTCCTCTCTACTACCCCTTGTTTCAGGGTGCCCCCCCGAGTACCCCACCCACCCCCTGCTCTTCCTCCTCTCCCACCCCCACATCTTCCCTCCCTGCACTTTTTTCCCCCTGCACGCTGATCTTATATTGCTGCAATTCTCTTTCATTGCCTCCTCCTTTTCTCTCACCCCCCTTTCTTCTGCTCTCCTCTTATTCCCTTTCTTTCTGACAGCCCTGGGAAAACTTGTTGACTTTGTCAGCCCCGCACACACACAAACACACACACACACAGACACACAATGATCGCCGGCCTGTTGTCCAGGCAACAGCGGACGCAGCCGAACCAATTTCATTCTTTGAAAAGAACGAAAGGACCAACACTGAAGGGGAGCAGGGAGAATGACTTTCTTTCTCATATGGGGGAATGTTCATCAAACACAAAAGTACAAGCCTACTTTAGGGGGGGGAGTTGAATCACAGGACATTGTGGCAACTGCGAGAGGTCGGTCCCCAGAGCAATTAACATCCCCTGACACTGGGCAGAGATCGACTCCAAACTTCTAGCAGGACTTTATTTGAGGGCCTGCAGTCAGAAATCACCTTCTACATATCAGTTGATGGAGTTTGAAAGATTTTTTACAGAGAATTAATATGGTTTGATAATCCACTTAAAAAATGTGTTGAAGTTGATTTGCTGCTTTTCTTTGTCTTGTATACTTAATGTGAATATCATTGGACTTTAATGAGGTGGTTGGACAAATAAAGCAACCCCAACATCTCATTTTGGAGTCTATATGTTGTAATCTACCCCTTTTCTTACTTTTTCGAGACAAACAAGAAATAGATTTATCAAGAAAGGTCAGAAGTGGAAATTATTGCCAGTTGCAGCCCCACAAATTTGTGGTATTACGTTTTTCTCTCATGCTAAATGGTCACATTAAATGGTAAAAATCTAACATGACAGCAGATACTGTTGTGGACAACAGATACAAGAATAACTAAGTTCCGGCTTTAAACATTAAATTATTAGATTATTAGTTTTTTATTTATATGTTAAATTTATAAAATCATCAAAAATGGCAGCAGATTGACACTGAGCCAGAAACAGACATGGCTCTGAATAGTCTGAGACATTTTCCACCGAAATACCAGCAACTCCCTTTGCTCGGCCTCCCTCATGTTGGTGATTCTCCTCCCTCCTGTGCACCGGGCACTCTGCGCTTGGCACCGAGATACCAGAGAGATGCGAAAAGCGAGTTTCAGGGTGAGGATTTAACCCAAATTATCAAAGCACTGCTGCCAGAAGGGCCCACATGTGTGATGACTATTCTGAAAAAAATGGTAAACTGTCATTTCAGTGAATAGCTGTTTTTCATACAATTTTTCTCTCACTTTAACAAAAGAAATAGTGTAAAAAAAAAAGTCTGACATACCAATGGTTTATGAGTCCAGTTTTGAAACTCTTACACCTTATTTTTTTATTCTCTCTTGTTACTTCCATTGCCCTAAGTTAAAGAGAATATATCACACTGCTCAAAATGTTATGTTATTTCTAAATCTATACAATTTCTGAAAATGAATTCGATACGGATACGTTTAAATAATGTTTTACTTATATATTTACCGTATATACAAAATCATAGTATTTGATACATTCTTTAATTTAAACAAAGTATAATACTAGTGCTACATGGATGACCTAATGCAGTAATTTAAAACCTCAAAAGAACTTTTACTTTATTTGACTTTTATTCTTTGACATCCCAGATGTTTTTTTCGTTACTCCTCATCCTGGTCTTCCCCTCGACTCCCTCCCACTCCTATACATTCAAGTCCCCTTCCAACGACCTCCTCTGTAATCATCCCCCTTTTGCTCTTTTACTACCCTCATCCCCTCTTCCTGTCCAGCCCCTTCTTGGCTCTATAAATACTCATGGATGCTCTGCTCTCATTATGACATTTCTCGAAACAATATAGATTATTTAGAAAGCATAAATCAAAAGGTTGGTTTGAAGTGGATATGTGAGTGAGCACATTTTAAACAAATGTGTTTATGGATGGGGGAAGATCAATCGGGACCCTGCAGTTAATCTCAAGCCCATTCCTCATGATCCTTCATCCTCCATTCTTCTCCCTGTCTATCTGTCCACCAGACCATCTTTCCCTCAAGGCCTATACCTTCCAGGGTTCCTCTGCATGTTCTCAGACTTATAGATTCCCAGTTCATCCAAACTTTTAGACTCAAAGGCAAGTTTCTTTGAACTGGGACCGGCCATTTCACAAAGTGGCACAAATCGCTCTGGGGAGTGTGACAGTCCAGGGCCCACAGAAAAGAAGTCATATGAGCTTATATGTTATTCTCAATTTCATGCTCCAAGTCCATGCATGTAAACAAATCGCCGATTCTTTGTGAATCCAGGCTGTATGCTACAGTGATAGAAACATAGATGAACACACAGCGAAGTCTGTCAAAACAAGGTGTTCTCTTTATTCTGAAGTAACCTCAAGTTATTTTATTACTTTTAATGGGAGGTCATACAGTTTCAGCAGAAATCTGAAAAGTTTGAAGGATAAAATGGATTTTTAATATCATATAGGTCAAACTTTTTATTAACTAGAGGTCTGCAGCTGTGATGCAGGTGTCAACGATATTGTCATGTTACACATTGGCCTAAACACTTTTGTGATGAGAGATAGTCTTATGACTTTCAATCGATAAGCGAGTCTCAATTCGATGAAAATTTGAGTTAAACTGTGGGATAAAAACGAATTAATTTGATAAACAAAAATAACTTTTAGTCTTTTCTAAATTATAGAGTTGACATCAGCAACTTACAGTATGATGTTTTTGTCATCAGCGTTTTGGAGTCTTGTGTTGTCACAAACATCCGAACATTTACTCTGATTGCCTTCTATGTGCTGCTGCTATGTGCTGCTGCTATTCTCTTGGTAGTGGCCGGCTGCGTTTATGGTCAGTGCAAATAAAATCTGTTCAAACTAGTGTTGTTGCACTGAAAGTTAAAGAAATTTAAGGCATTTTATTGTTGTATGGGCGTTTTTTTCACGCTCAAACTGCACAACTAAATTACTGGTTAATAATAAAAATGAATAAACAATTAAAAACATGATTTCCACTGCAGCACATTGATTCAAGTCGCTTTCTGAAGGATGGATGAAAGAAAACTTTGAAGTGGCTGCTTAAATTGAAATGACATGTAGGTGTGTGTTATCTGTCGTAATACAGTAGTTGACTCGATCTGGTGGAACGACAGCTTTCTAGCAGGCAACTTTGCATCTGATGACGTGGAGACACACACACGAGGGAGAGAGAGGAGCTGGATGACTTCGTTACAGAACCTCTTTGTTGATTTCCACATGTTGTAGCTGCGGTCATGTGACATGATGTCAGAGGACGCTGATGTTACGCCCTGCCGCAGCACCGAGTAGGTTATTATCGGACAATGAGTGTCTGTCATCCCCTCAGGAGATTGGCCTCCTGGCCTGTCAATCACTGCTCAGCGACACCACATCTGCTCTCAGTATGATCCAATCCCACTCTTCACTCACTGCTGCTGATCACTGTTTGTGGACGCTCAGGTTCCATAACATAAATGCATTGTTTTACTTCCACAACAAGTAGAGGCTCCTCTCGGTAACAAACCCATATAGGCCTTTGCCTCTGGAAGAAAAAATCCCTGCGCGTCTGACTGGGTCTAAGAATCGTACTAACGGTGGCGAATGAACTCTCTACTTCCCTGGATTAGAACTGAAAATGGCCCCGATACGTGTCCACAACATGTCCTGGAACTTCAAAGCAATCCAGACCACAAATTCTAAACGATTTATTCAATTGAAACACATTAAAGTTTGGACTGCGTCGCTCATGTTGTCAAGATGAAGACAATTAGTACAAGGCCAAAGCATGTGATTGAGACCAGCGCTGTAGGTTCAAAACATGTCTCTCTCTCTTTATCTCTGTGTCTCTCGCTCATGGTTATCCTAACCCCCGTCCACCGCTAGGCCCAAAACCAACAAACAGCATCGGCTGAACAAACAACCCAGTCTGCCACTCATGAAGTACACATTGGTCACAAACCACTGTCACTGTCACTGGTTCACACAGTGTGCACTCGTTTTACCTACAAAATATGTTACTGCAAACACACACAGACAGACACACACAGTCCCTCTTTTTCCACATGTGAAAACTGATGCCATGTTGAACACGAGAGAAATTGCTAGGGGGTTTGTGCTATCAGGAGATCAGGTAGAGTGTTGTGAGTTGTTGGATGTAAATTTAGAACAAAACACTGTCACACAGGCAGGATCTGAGATATGTGTGCTTATTTTAGACTTCTGAAGTCATTTTTAACTGAGTACTTGATGTTACACCAATGTGAGAGTACTGAGAACAAGCCTTGGGTGTCTGCAGCATTGTCAGCCCTATTCGTAAACCTGATGCGATATGATTATAGACATATGTCAGTTATGTGAGTGAAAAGGCTCAGGCTTATCGCGAAAAGTTGAAAAAAAAGCACATGTCTGTGAATTAAAAAATCCAGCTAAAAATAAACATAAGTAAGAGGTGACTTGACTGAATGAATGAACACAAGGCTGTCGAGTTTGGTGTCCATACCAGAAATGAGACTGGAAACCAGCAGGGGCAGCACCAGCATCTGAAGCATTCTCATCAGCAGCTCTCCAGGAAAAGAGAAGAACTTGACTTCGCGGTAAGTCATTTTATAAGGACGCAGAGCGAATCCCAGGATTATACCTGAAGAGAGGATCAGATACAGAGAAAGAGTCAAAACCTTGTTAAAACATTTCAAGCGACTAGAGCTTAGAGCTTAGAGCTAATTTAAAAAAATTGTATTTTGAGTATTTATGAGCGATTACCATGTTTATACTGACTAGTTTTGAAAGAACTCTGGAAAGCTGACACATCATCTTTGTATGATATGACTCACTTGCAGCTTCCTGAGCAGATAAATGTGTGGTGCAATAGGTGAAGTTTACAGTCTTCCTGTCTTCACTTTTTGCATTTTAAATCATTTGAAAAAATTTGTCTGTGGATGTTCTCAGTCATCCAGCTCATTGCAAACCAACCATGCTGTTGGTTTCGTTGTGAGTCGTTGACCCACCTCGCCCCTGTGAGTCATGTGTCCTAAGGTGTGAATTGTAGTGAACCTTCCTGGGGATGGAAATATTTTCTCTTGCAGAAGTTCTTTCTTTCAGTTTCACTTTTGCCAGCCACCAGGCCCAGGTGGCTGCTCCAACAGCCTGAGGTGACGAGTAGCCTGAATTAAACAATCAATCAAATGAGTTTGCCGTGGCGCGGTGTAACTCTAGCTGGGCTGCAGATGTGCCGGCAGTGTGTGGGCCAGGCCCGCTTCCCACTGAGTAAGACTCAGAGGTTAATGGCAACAGGGCAAAGGTCGGCTACAGGGTCAGATTTGGGCCAGTCTCTTAAATTCATCTGGGTTTCCTTTGTTCTCTCATCTGGGGACTTTGTTTCTATTCTTCTCCTTCTTCCGTCCAGCTACAGGGGTGCTGGTCACACCAGATTGATGGATCATTCGAGCAAAGCTTTCAATAGTGGAGGGGGTGGCGTGGTGATAGATAGAGAGGAACAAAGTTTCTTCCTGTAACCTCCAGTTTTAAGTCAATTAAACTAACTAAACATTACCAGTGTGCAAACAGTGTGTTCAACGAAAGCAACTCTCCCCCCAAAATATGTCACTTACCAATAATGACAGCTGCAACAGTTAATAACACAAAGGCATTTCTGATGAAGAAGCCCTTCACATCATCCTTTGTGACGTTCTCCACTCTCTTCCTGGCCACCAGAGACCGGGACTGAATCCCATCCCGGATCCGATGGAGGCTGCTCCGGGTCCTCTGCGGATTCTCCCCGTTGCTCTGAGTCATAGCTGCTGCAGGAACGTGAACCCCACCGAACGTCTTTCTCTCTGTCACACCTCTCTTTTGGTTCAGAGCTTACACGCTGCCTGATTGAGAGGGAAGGACGACAGATTGATTTAGATATCGGAACATTAAAAACCAATCAGACCATGCACTGCTCTGCTCTTTGTATGTTCAGAAAGTGTCAAACTGCTCTTCTACACTTATCATATCTTACTTGACAGATTCAAATGTAGAAAATCTGCAGTAACAATCATGCCAAATTCTCCAAAAATACAATACAAAAACTGAGATAGTTCAACTTTTCTGTCCAAGAAATGGGCTCAGTGAATGATAAACACATGTGTTACAATGTTGAAAGCATGCAAACATTAACTCTCACTTACTACACGTATACAGTCTGGGTTACACTGATCCACATATGCACACACACGCAGTCACTGGTCAAATGGTAAAATGCATATAAAATGTTAAAACACTAAAATAGAAGTTGTTTCTGTACCTTTTAGACTTGAGCAATAACTTCCCTTGGAGTAAGGTCTCAGTGGTGGTCTAAATATAGTTTGTTTTTCTTTCTTTTTTCAGGGGAAAGCTCTGGTTTAGAGCGCGGTGAGTTGGGAGAGGGACAGGGGAGCTCTTTGGCTGTGAGCTGGCTGGTGTGAGCAACCAGCAGTGAGGAGAGAGAGAGAGAGAGAGAGGAGAGACAGAAGAGAGGGGAGGAGAAAGGAGAGGGGAGGAGAAAGGAGAGGAGGGAGCGGGGATGAGGGGAATAAGGGAGCCAGTGAGAGATTGGAGGTGGTGCCATAGTAAAAAGAAAAACCAGTGTAAGTCGGTCACAGTGTGGGCTTGTGGAGAGGTTAGGCGGAGACTTGAAAAAAAAATGAAGGAAGGTAGAGAGAGAGGAAGGAAAGGGGGGGTCTTTTCAGACAGAGGGGAGCTTGAGGAATAATGAGCTTTCCAAGCAGGAAAAAGAGAAAGGACCTTCTTGTTTTCTTCTGTCCTCCTAGGCCGGCCTTTCAAATGGGGTTTTCACGCTTGATAAGTTCAGCCGGATTGAAGATTCCTGTGGAGAGTGAGTGAACAGAGAAATAAAAGTCCTTCTTCCATCAAAACATATGGAGGTGGATTAGCAATTCATACAATTATTGTGGCACCGCTCCAACAGAATAACTCATCCATCAACATCACTTTACCATCTTTTGCTGCATTACACATTTACGCCATGCAAAGTCCACGTGTCCATCTTCTTAAAAAAAACTGCACAGTGTTTAGTTTATCGAGCTAAACACAGCAAGTAAATATTTGCCAAGTGCCAAATGTGCAAGTGGCTGTGAATGAAACAATCTGTGTATACTGAGTCTGGATGTTTTTGGCAAACAAGCTGACTTTAACGCCACTGGGATGGTTAAAAAAAACAGGATAATGACTGCCTAAGCTTTAGCACGGCAGAGCAGTCAGAAAATAAAAAGGATGATCCAAACACAAGCAGGCGGGAGTTTAGTTTGGCAGCCTGATCCAGGAATTCACAGTCAAGGAAATGTGTGTGTGTGTGTGTGTGTGTGTGTGTGTGTGTGTGTGTGTGTGTGTGTGTGTGTGTGTGTCTGTGTGTGTGTAAATGTGCGTGTAAATGTGCGTGTAAATGTGCGTGTAAATGTGCTTGAACATGTCTGAGAGTAAATGAGAGAGGCAGAGATGAAGGCATCCTTTTCTGACTCATACCAAGGGAATCCACGTTTGGCAGAGATGTGGAGAATTGTGGAAATTTTACAGCCCCCCTTCCTTTACACACACACACATATACACACACACACACACACACACACACACACACACACACACACACACACACACACACACACACACACACACACACACACAAATGCATTTGCACGTTACATTACATGACCTCATAACCTCTGGCATGTTTCTTGTATACTGGTCAATAGCGGAGGAATTTTCAAGAATAACACAGCCAACATATTTTTAAGAGAAGGCGTTCTGAGCTCATTAACGGTAGCTGCACAGAGTTCGCTCAGAAAAAGGAAACTAAAATAGTTTTCGTTTCACAAAGAATTTGATTTCCCAGGGAATAATTCAAGGATCTTGATGGGGAAAAAAAGACATATTTAGAGGAGTGATATTGATGAGAATGTGCAATTTGGTGAAGCTTGACTGAATTTAACGGGAAGTTGGCCGTTGGTGGCGGTAAGAAGTTAGAACTCTACGGAGTGTCATTCTAGTTACTAAATGTGCTTTTTGAAATCTGTTTGGAGACAGAGTTTGCTGTGGATAAAGCAATTTTTACGACTCTGATCACAACAGAATCACTGCCCCCGCAAAACTCAAGCTCTTGATTTTTATTCCTTTAACTCCCATAACTGGAAACACCCCCGTTGATGTCTCCCACATGGGCGACTGTAAAAATCATTTTAGCTGCTGGCCTACTTATTCACATGAAGTATTTATGATCTCTATCCTTTGGGGGTCCACAGCTTTGGTTCAGACTGGGATATCTTAAATATCGGTGAGATGACATCAGTGTTCATAGTCCCAAAGGGATGAATCCTACTGACTTGGATGACAACCTCCACATTTCCTCTGGTGGAACAATGAGGTTCTGGAAATATCTCATCAACTATTGAATGGATTGAGTTGAGATTTGGTTCAGATATACAACATTCGTGTCAGGGTGCATTGTAATAACTTGATTTCTCAGTTTTTCATTCAGCAGCACCATGAGGAAAACGTTTGCATTTGTCCAGTAATTAAGTTTTAACTAATACCAATGACATTCCCATCATGAACCTTTTGCTAATACTGCTATTTGGCAAATGTTGTAATTTACTAATACTGACTAAAATTGTGACCTTGGTAAATATCCTCATTGAGAGCATGTTGACATTAGCATTTAGCACAATATGTCAGTCTCAGTGTTGGCAGGTCTGTGGCTGAGCTAAAGGAACAAACTGAGTTTAACGACTCCATCCGTTCCTTTAAATCATAGGAATTACCTCACTGGTCCGCTGACCTCCGCTGTCTCTCAAACAGGTGCCTGGGAAAGTCAATTTAACAGCTGGAGTTTTCTCCAAACAACAGAAAAAGAACTACTACAAATAAACTATAAATGAGAAAATAGTCTTATGTTAAAGTAAATAATTGTTCCAAAAACTATAAGGGTGTAAAACTTATGTAGATTGGAATTCAAACCAGAACTTAAATCTGAAACAAGCATGTGAGCACAAACTGCAGATCATGATGTTTGTAATCAAAGAGCGAATCCCATGCAGCTATTATTCACAATATGAAAGACCAAGACTATGAAAGACCAGCTCAGAGTTGTTGGTGGTATCACGTTTCCTCTCAGATTCTTGTATCACCATCATTAGCTCCGAACAAACAGGTAATTAATGTCTGAATTGCAGGGAGCACCGATCTGTATTGTGTCATGATCTTCCTCCTGTTGTGATCGTCCCTTGGGTCCATGAGCCAGTGAACAGATCCTCTCAACACCTCAGACTTTAGACTGAGTCACAGGCTTGTTGGTGCACAGGCCGACTATTATTGTCAGTGGTTGTCTGGTCAGGGCTGCAGATCCCAGCACAGCATTGGTGTTATGATATTTTATTTACACCAAGGAGAAGATGGTGGATATTAGTGTTGGACCAACCATCCTCTTCAAAGACTGTTGTTATCATAATGAACTGGCTCAGTATGTTGTTTGTATTGTATATTGTATTTTACATGTGATGATGTATTTTTAGAGTAAAAACAATATAACAATTTCATTCACTCCACAACAGAGAGTAACGTTACTGTGTAGAAAACAAGCTCTGCTACTACCATTCATTCACTGACGCACTGCTTTGACAACCGTGCTCTAATCTATTAACTTTTATTATCATGTGACTGGAAAAGAATCGGATTTTCATGGTAAGTAAATTCATTTTTCCAGCGTTCTAGCAGTGCTTCAATCATCAGCTCGTGGCCACAAGTCATCAAGTATTCTTGGAAAAGACCACATTGTTACGATGAGGCCAGTGTCTTTCATGGGACAGTAGCTCGACCACCATTCATGTGTGTGTGTAAATGAGAGGCGTTACAGGGGTGTTTTTCTTGTTATGGCTGAAATGCATTTAATAGTGCATAACTCCGTCTCTGAGATGGCAAGAAAAATATTGAAAAACTCACAATGTTGAAGTAAATGAAAACAAATTCCTGGATCTGCCCCCTTATCCGTAGCAGCACCAAAATTGATGGGTTCTTTCCTGACTTAATTGTACCACATCCTGTGGTAATCCATCCAGTGGTTTTTGCATAATCTTGCTTATACATGTATAGTAAACATATACGTCAATTAATACCTGTAGTGTTGATTCTGCCTTTGTAGAGGTGGAATTTATTGCTAGACAGTTGTACTGGATTGTATTATATGATACAGATGTACCTGCTACTACTGGGTGTGTTGTTTGGTTGGTCCTCTGAAGAGTCAGCAACAAACTTCAACATCATGCTGCAGGATCTGTAATTATACCCATAATTACCATCTGCATGTTGTTTAGAGCCAATGTGAGATGTTTATTTCATTCCAGAGCAAACAGAGATGTAGAAACACTCACTGGCTCCTCTCACTATCTCAAAGGAACAAATAGCATTTGTCACCTCACAGCTGGTACTCTGGTTTCCAGTCCATAGACATGCAGATTGGTTAGATGGAGACTGGTGTGAATGGTTTCTTGCTGTATGTTGCCGCTGCAATATGGGCTGTACAGGTTGTACCCTTCCTCTCACCCAATGTCAGCTGGGTTAGGCTTCAGCCCCCCCCACGACCCTCAAAAGTATCAGCGGTATAGTTAATAATCTCTAGCAAATCTTTGAAAGATGCAGAGAGAATGAATTAACACATGCAAGTACTGTAATCATAATCTGACTACATCATCAGAGTACATGTGCATCTGCATTTGTTTGTCTGATATGAACTTGTGTGAACATTTTAATGCTTGACCAACAGGCCAATGATTTGTCATTCTCTTGAACAGGATTTCAGATTCTCAAAGATTTCAGAAAGCTTCCAGAGAAATACTACAGATTCATTCATTGACATTGTGCATGTGTCACCACTACTGACACGGCCAAATCCCAGGCTTTCTCATCATCAAACCTCAGCTCATCTGGAAAGCCGTGAATGGGGACCTCACCATTCCTCACCCTCACCGCAATGACCCACATGGCTTCCATCACACATCAATCCCAACAAACAACAACAGACTCCTTGGTCTTTAGCAGGCAAAGCAGAAATGGAGAAAAAAAGAATCAGGAATCCTGCAATAAAACACACAGAAACAACAGAGGAACAGGTGAATGTGACACATTACCATGGTTGCTGGATGAAAAATGCGTCGCAATTAGTTTATTGTGTATTTGCAGTTGTGCTAATCACATTGTGGGGACGGAAATCTGTTCGTCATGGTGACTCACCTCCCGTTTGTGGACTTTCTAGCCAAGAGTTAGCTGCAAGGATTGATACCACACTCATGTCTGTATTGTGAGTACCACCATGCTGTGCTAGTTAGCTTAGCTTAGCAAAAGATTGGAAACAAGGAAACAAGGGGAAACACGTAGTCTAGCTTGATGATCGGTTCATTCATCAATGACCTCATTAGCCATGTGCTTTTAATACTATTACATGTTTTGTTGTGACTTGCTGTAAAAGGATTAAAGTGGGGTGGAGAAAATCCGGCTGAAAATGTGAAAAATTTGGGCTTCCTGTTTTGATTTTTTGTCACACCTCTTCAAATTGCATAAATATTTTAAGAAAATAGTTTAAGAGTGTTTTTGAAGAAAATGAAACTACCGATTTGGCAGTTTCGGCGCTTCATCCAGCTGCTTTTGTACAGTAGCTATGATGTCATCAGTAACCTATAGGCTGATATAACACGCAAACTTTCCCTCTCTCATACGCACACATGCATTTCATACACAAATACACACAGGCCATTCCCTCAAAGTCAGCACCACGGAGGCTGTGTAACTGTAGCTGACCCGGGCTCCTCTAGTGGGCCAGTTGTTTCAGATGGGAGTGGTCCACTCCCAGAGGGGTGATGTATCCAGGACAGGTTATAAGATCTGTAGTCTACAGTGGCCCTCTTGGGACACACAGAACTGAGGCCACATTGTTCGCCGGCATCATTGTGCATAAGGGTTTCCCATGGATCAAATGTTGCAGACTCCAAACTCAGGGGTCTCAGCGCGCTCGTAGATGGGAGCAAAGGCTGCTCACACATCATTTCTCACTGCTCTCAATGAGGCCACACTGGACGTGGTCCCAGTGGTTTGTCGTGTGGAGATGGTGGGGTAGTGATGGGAGTACAGGCGAGTGAGGAGGGTACAAGGGAAGATGCTTGACACATGGATAAGGGCTGAACTCTGAGGAGCAAGAGAGCAAGTAAAGGCAGCAGAGGAGACAGAGGGAGTCTAGACACTCTGTAAAAGAGGCAGACTCAGCTTTACCACACAGGAAAACCAACTTCCCGTGCATGCAAACAAGGAACAAACACAAAATATAGACAAATAGGTAATTCATTGGATAAGAGCATTAAATAGACTGTGGACAAATTTTGATAATGTGGTGAAAACATTTGTACTATACTCCAGTACAGTTTTGAGGTACATTACTTTTTCAATTTTCTACTTGTATTTGTTCTCAGGCACTTTACTCTGCAGATACACATTCTGAATCCAATCCAATCCAATCCAATCCAATCCAATCCAATCCAATCCAATACAATACAATACAATACATGAAATTATGATAGATTTAGCAACCCACAAGTATAAAGTTACAAATGATTACCAACTGCAACATATAAGATATGTTTCTACATCAATCTATCAACAGTCATAATCCCAAAATATAATTTGTAACTTTTATGTATATATTGCTTTTGGTACTTTGAACATATTTTTGAATCTAAAATGTTGATAAACACTTGATTTGTGATCAAATTTCCTTGTGACATAGTGATAAGATAATTACATAAATGATGTTAATAATACATTTTTTCTTGTTACATTTTTTTCATATTAATTGTCATAACGTAACACAAAAATGTTGTTGATGTGTTAATTAAACATCATAAAAATGCATCTCTGAATCAATGTCACCTAATTCGAGACTATAACATTAAAACTAAAGATTGTGTCCCAGCCCCGCTTGTTGTTTAAAGATATTATGTTTACAGTTCCTCAGCCGGGTCAAACACTCTATCTATTGCACTAACTGTCCTGCTCCTAATGAGGGCAGCAACCGTGTTCACTCAGCACATTGACTGGTTGTCAGGGAATGCATGTCGATGGTGCTATATCGAGATGTTAAAAAATGGCAGAGATTGCAATAAACTTACAGGATAATTAATTTCAGAGAACACAAGGGTTTGGTTCAAGGGTTGAGTTTCCCAAATAAACTGGGCCTCATGGTGCCAAGGGGAGTGACTGAAACCTGACCGTGTTTGTGTTAGAAGATCACAAAGATTAAAATATGACACCCTTTTTGAAAACTGGGCAGAAAGGACAATTTCTCTATAACTAAAAGATTAAAGTGAGTAATAACAATAGAATAATAATGAAAGGGAAGACAATGGCACGGAAGAGAGGCAGCTATTATTTCACTTTATCCCAGCCTGGTTTCAGTCACCAGGTCTGAACAGGCAGCACTTATTTAACATTACGTTCAGCTTAGTATAATTAATGTTTAGCTCAAATGGGCGACGTGTGTGTAGAACCATGACAGCAAGGTGTCCTATTTATATCCTGAGTAAAATAATGCCATGTTTATGCACTATGTTGTTAGATATTAAGTTTGTTGAAAGAAAAGAAAAGAAAAAAGCTGCTGTATTTTATATAGATAAAATAAAAAATATATATTTTTCATACTTTTTTTTTTTACATTTCAACTGTTCACTGTTTAAATGACTGATGAACATTAACTTAATTTATTTCTAAAAATCATTGCTGAGAAGATTGTGCCCTTCTTTTCACATACTTAATCTTGGTGAACTGTAATGCTGCAGAAGCTTCAGGATAAATTCATTAGCCCCATCTAGTGGTGGTACCTCTACACTGATATATAAAGAAACAACAAAAACAAAACAAAAAACAGTTTTCACTGTAATAATTGATTTTCCTCACAGATGATTTGATAATTTGATAGTCTTTATGTTATGCCTAGCTGAGCTAATAAAAGCTAACTCACTACTGAATGAGCTTCATATTCACCGTGAAGACTTCACAACGGCATCGATCTTCTCATCTTACCCTCGGCAAGAAAAGCAAATAAGCACATTCCCCAAAATGTCAAACAATTTCTTCAATTTATTGTCTGGTTTGTACAGCAGCTGCTTTTTTAATCACATTTTTTGGTCCATGTTTATAAAAATATTTATTACGAATGCAATTATTTCCCATTTGCTGTCTCAAACTTTTATTGTAGCGGAAAAAAACAGTCAGTGCAGGTTTATGCTGAAATATTTGAATGTCCTACTCACCAGAATGTCTCTTGTAAGTGTTGATATTCCATATTCTATGAAACAGAATAAATAGTGGACTTAATATCCCTCACACAGGTTTATCAATAAGAATACTGATGACATAATTAGAACTTGAATGGTCACATGGCCTTGACATTAACCAAGAGGGATGGGTGGAGGGGGTTAAGGTGAGAATGTCGGCTGACAGATGGACACTAATCACCTGCACATGCTGCCAGGTTTAATCTGCAGAAACAAGATGGAGGCAAAGGGAGAAAGAGGAGTAAAGTGACTTGTAAATCTGAGGACTTCAAATTGACCAACACAATCACACTGGACAACTCCCTCTGGCAGAGAATATATACTGTAGATAGTAGGAAAAATAAGGATGGAGTTTATGGACCATTTTCTGGAGGACTGGCCAGAGTCTGTGGACGTGTTTGACTCCGTCTGGATGGACACACTGGGTCTGTGCAGAGGAGCTGAACACTGGTCCATTTGTCTGAATCTTGTAGAGAAGCTGTGTCTGGATCTGCTGAGTCAGACGGATTTCTTACTGGAACACCGAGCTGTGTGCGTCAACCTGCTGGGCCCGCTGTTTGCTGATGACCCCTATGTGTGGATGTTCCTCCAAAACTGAAATGGACCGAAGATATTGTATTTATCTATGTTGTTAGATTTTTTCTGCTCAAGCACTGTTCGACTTTGCTGCTTGGCAAGAATTTAGACATGAGGTAAATGCAAAGCTCGCCATCAAAACCAGTGCATTTCATAGGGTGCAAAGTTTGCTCTTGGTTGTTTCAAATTGGCTTTATGGACATTTGAGAAGGGCAAGAGCACTGGCATCATATACCAACTCCTTTTTGTTTTTTGGGGGGGAAATGTAAACTGAAACACCTAATCACTGCATCTCCTTGCTTAAATGGAAGATAAATATTGATTTAAAGAATTTGTTTATGTTAAAAAGCTGAATAATTGAGTTTTGTTTACAAAGCAAAGTTATTTTACAGTTAGATTAGAGCCCACGCATAATGTTGCACCGTCATGTCGGATTGCTGTGCTAGATTATTTATTTTTATTTTGAACCGTAGCATATATTGTTATGTTGAACATGTTTTGTGCTGACCGTAAACGTAACAGACCATAATTGTATGTCAAATTGTAAAACTAGAAAAGATAGACGAGAAAAGTGAGTCTGAAAAAAGTCTCAATGATTGACAATTTTTATGATTTTATTTTATTTTTGCTCCCAGAAATGAATGTATAAATCTCACGTTACCAGATCTGAGATTCATCAAGACTGTGTAGACCAATCATGTGTCTCGTACAACAAACATCAAGATTGATATGTTTTTGTCCACTGGCAACTAAATTAATTCCGCTTGAACTATATTGGATTAAATAGTAATTTTGAAGTTGAAACACTGGCCTTAATCTGCGTGTGTGTGAGAAAATCTGCTTTAGAATAACAAAACATCATACTGCACATCTTAGAAACTCTCTGCATAATTTTGTTATGTTTCGATTTAATGTTTGAATGAGGATGGAAACCGTTGTAATAAATTGTCCCAATATGATAAAAAATATGAACAAAGGCTGTTGATGATGATTTTATCAGCATGATCGACTTTCATTCATATATTAAAATTAAAGTACGTCCTCAGTCATGCTGCAGGCTTTTTAAACACAATTTAGCTATTGGCACAAGTGGAACAAATCAGGTCAATATACAATAGAACAGCCCCTATACATATGCTTCTCTTTAAAAAAAATGTGTATCAGCCATTATATATTAGAAAAGAAAATTGTCAATGACTCCTAAGATGCTGGCATCCAACCCTTGACAATACGTGCACTGTGATGAATTTAAATAAAATTTGCCGTGTTTACTTTTGCAATAGTTTCTCAATGAACATCTTATGGATATGACATGTTATAGAAAATGTTGTCACCAGACCATGGTAAGTATTTTATGATTAAACATAGGGTGAATTCGAGTAATCTGGGAAATGTTTTGCAACTTGACTTCCAATATTCCAATATCTGTTTTAAAGCCTAAATCATTCTGTTTCATACATGCCAAGCTCAATCTTACCAATTTTTCAAAAGCTTTATGAAAAAAGGACAGTCAGCTGAAACAATGTATATTATTGATAGAAATGTCATTAATTCACATTGACATACTGTATAAAATACCGATTTTTTTCATAAATAGAGAAACTATGAAACTAATTAAAAAAAATCTATTACAATTAAATTACCAGCAGCAAGCAAAAAATAAATAAATAAAAGATAATGATTTTATTATTCACCATTCTATCCGGGCGACTCAGGGAACAAACAGTCCTTGCAGGTGAGTGACTCATCAACATCGATCAGCCCAGGGTCTTCTCGACCTTTTTGGTGAAACCAATGGCTGCAGACCACAGGACAGACTCTTCTGTGCTTTTTGGATCATCATCTCTGTCCTAGAGAGCAAACAGATTATGTGTTAGTTAACTGACAGTTTAAACAGACAGGCACAGACTGTATTTATCATTGACTCATGACTGACAACTGCAGATCATATGCTACATCTTTTTTTTAACTTCAGAAAGTCCCTTAATGTATATTTCCCACATTTAAAAAAACTTTAATATATGATTTCTGATTGACATTAGCCCCGCCTCTTTCTGTGACATCATCCCCATCAAGTCATGTGATTTCAGTCACATGACGTCCATGCTAATTTATGTTGACAAGATTTTGTTGGGACAGGAAATGAACAGACTGAAGCTTAGGTGTCCCACATCACCTAATGTCCCGGACTACCCAGATTCACCCTATCCATATATATATATATAAATATATAAATATAAACAACAGTAGAAGTAATAAATAAGTAAACATGCAATGAATATATACACAATGGAATGAAATACTACTACTACTATTACTACTACTACTACTACTACTACTAGTACTACTAATACTACTATTACTACTACTACTACTACTACTACTACTACTACTACTAATAATAATAATAATAATATATTATTATATAGGAACAAATATAGAACCAAATGGTGCATTAAGTATAGTCTATATTTTGCCGTCTTTAATAATGTAGGTTCAGGTGTTATCGTTTTTTTCAGTATATTTCCACAAATGTATTTATTTATTTAAATGTATTTATTCATTCATTTTTATTGTGGAACTGACTCTGTATGCCGGTGAGGATCCCAGCTTCCTGTCGGGACGCCTGCAATTCCCAGGATTCCGTGCGGCGCCAGAAGTGAACATGTTGTACGCTCGTTACGCAACGTGGATTCAAAGGTTGTGTACATTGGTCGGAGCGAACACACTGTGACTGTGAATCAGACGGTTTATCAGCTGCCCAGCGTCCGACTGACAGAGGAGCCTCGCCAGGTAAGAATCCCTGCTTCTCCATTATGAGCACACTACATTAAACAGACCCTGGATCAGTGGTCAACACTGCGAGAGCTCAGTGTGCTGGCAACAACAAAATGCTCGATATCGATCATGATTCTGTTGAATATCGCCACTGGGACCAAACATCATGAACTGGTCAACATCTCTGTAACAAAAACGATTAGAAGCATGTTAAAGCAAACCATTTGAAATGGTTGATAGAAAGAATCTGACAGTTTTTTATTTTACTGTGTCAACACAGCACGTTTCTTTGTAAAGCACATTTCAACAACAAGGCAGTTCAAAGTGTTCTACACAAAGGCACCAAGACAAATTATAAAACATGTCACAATACAAAAAGAAGCATTTAAAAAGAAAAGAAAAATAGTTACACAGAGAATAAATAAATACATTCAATTAGAAATAAAGGAGTGAAAGTAACAGTGCAGTGTAAAATGAGTAATTTTGTGGTTTAATAAAAGACAGTGGCTAACAGGAAAGTCTTCATCAATGATTTAAATGTAAGAGTTGGAAGAATCATCTTCCAAATAATGCGCCTGAAAGAAAATAATGTTTGTTTATTTATTTTCATTTATTTACCTTCTCCTCAAACTCATTCATTACAAACATCAAATCTGATGTGAAGATATAGGCTATTTTTATGGTAATGAAAACTGATATAAAAACTTTTACAAAAAACATTCTAACACGTTTATTGTGTTGTATAGAAATGAATGGAAATCCTGGAATAGTAGAAAACATACCAGATTTCTAAAACATAAAATGGATTTGCCAAATGTTTAGTTGGAATGCAAACATCTTTTATAGTAAATGAGTGGTATAAAGTTTAAAAGCATTGCTTTTCACCTGCCTCTTTTGTTCCTAGTTTTTTATTATTCCCTTCTTTCCTCTCTCCACCCTGTTCCCTGTTCTTTTCCTCCTGCTCTCTCCTCACCTCCTTACCTCATGTCTGTATAATGTCATGTGTTGCCCTGAGTGTACAGTTCAGATTGTTTCTCCCAGTTATCCAGCAGATAAGGCCTGATATCCAATCTGTTTGTCTAATGAGCTCCTCTCTCTCACACTCTGTTTATCTGTCCCTCTGTGTCTCTCGCCCCCTCCTCCTCAGCTCCATGAGCTCCTGACGTCTGCATGTCCATTTATCACTATGGGTGGTGCCGCACTGGCCGTGGTGGTCGTGGTGGTCTTCTTCTTGGCCCTCTACCTCCTCCAGCGCTATGGAGACTTGCGGAAGCAGCAGCGGATGGTGCTGTTCGGGACGCTGCTCTCCTGGTACCTCTGCTTCCTCATCGTCTTCATCCTGCCTCTCGATGTCAGCACGGTACGACACTATGTTTTTCACCATGGTAACCAAGGCTGGCTTGGTTTTTTAATGTGTCTTCTTTTTGAGACTAACATGCTTAGCTGTGTGTTTTAAATACGCTGCTCTTGCTTTTTAGTGTCTCACCCACTTCCTCTTGAGTCTGTTTTACCTTACTGTGAAAACTCTGCTCCTCTCTTTAGACCATCTACAGGCAGTGTGTTCTTGACAGTTCAAACCAACCAACTATTGTACCTCAAGCAAGACAAACCAATCTGACTGAGGACGGCTCATCTCTTTATCCGTCTCTCAGGTAAATAAGACATGTTCTATTTGCTGTAGTCCTGGTACTGGTACTCATTTTAAGGCAATGTATTTTTGTAGATTGTTTTCCAAGGCCATCCAACATCATACTCATCGTATCATTTGACATTTCTAACTAATCTACATATACTCATAGTTCTTCTGATGAGATTTTCCATATGTTTAGTTGCTTGAAACCACAGAAACTATATATTTTATAGAATCACAATCACCATTGGCATTTACTCTCAGCATAGCTTTTGTATTATTCACCAAGTGCTCATACTGTTTTGTAGGTTTGATGTTGTCAAACTTTATATATTCGATAATAAATTACATCACATCAATGTGTGTCAATCTCTGTTTTTTTTTTATCTTACTAATGACCTGATACTGTCAGTAGCTGTTTCCAGTGTTACTGATACTCTTTAGTGTTTCACATACAAAATGTTTTGCCGAGTGATAATGTGACCTACTCTGCTTCATTTGACTATTGTTTGTTGTTCAGTCATATTCTTCTGGAGCAGTTTGTGGCCATGGAACAGTTTCAGTTTTATTTTCAAACTGGATTTATGGACGTATCTCTCAGTTACACAGTGTTGACTTAAGGGCTTGTTCATCCCAAAATCCATTGTATTCAGCAGTGAACTGAATTTAATTTGTGGTGTTAACAAAAAAGCAACATTTATGAAATTGTGCAACACCTCTTTTCATAAACAGTTTCGCTTTTGGAAGTTCTGTATGTTGAAGAAAAACTTTTTTTTTGTGAACTGAAAGCTCCTAAGTGACATTTTAGTTTGCGTCACAATTTAACATGATTGCGCTGCATAAAATATTTTTATTGTTCAATGTCAAAGTTCAATGTCTTGTACTAAAGTTGGTTGGGCCGGGCTTATGCCTAATCTGCTTAAAACTACTTTATATCTGCTTTATAGACCCGTGTAATGTAACATGCAAATGCATTTGTGTGTGTTTGTGTGTGTGTCTTACAGTGTACCGAAGGTGTGTGAGGAGCCGTGGAGTTATATTCCAGATGGTGTCCTACCAGTGTTTTGGAGAGTTGTGTACTGGACTTCTCAGTTTCTAACTTGGTGACCCTAACACACACACACTGATACACACATAACCTTGACTATCTTCAACTTGAATGTATTTCCTACCTTTTATTATATAGACAGTTATGAACTGATATACTGACACCTTCCTTCTCTGTCCCTCTCTTTCTGTGTGTGTGTGTGTGTGTGTGTGTGTGTGTGTGTGTGTGTGTGTGTGTGTGTGTGTGTGTGTGTGTGTGTGTGTGTGTGTGTGTGTGTGTGTGTGTGTGTGTGTGTGTGTGTGTGTGTGTGTGTGTCTCCTGACTGCACAGGCTGCTGTTGCCCTTCATGCAGTCTTATGCTCGGTCTGGAGCGTTCTCCAGAGTTGGAAAGATTAAAACAGCTCTAATTGAAAATGCAGTCTATTATGGCACCTACCTCCTGATCTTCATCTCTCTGCTCATCTACGCGGCTGCTCACCCTCAGTGGAAACTCACATGGTACATGAAGTGAACTTTAAATCATAACACAGCTTATTGGCTCTTACATTTGACACTTAAAGTTTGTTAGCTGGTATTTAAGTGTATTGAGGATCTGTCTTTGTAAAACTTGTACAGGAAGGACCTCCAGACCATCGGTATCACAGCTGCCAACACGTGGGGTCTCTTCCTTCTGGTGCTGTTGCTAGGCTACGGCCTGGTGGAGATCCCGCGTTCTTATTGGCTTTCGTCTTCCCATGGTTACCTGCAGGCCAAGACTTACTTCAAAGCAGCAAAAATGGTGACTGAGAAGGCAGAAGCTGAGGAAAACCTAGAAGATGTTATGGGGGTGAGGTTTTATCAACTATTCAGTTCTATGACAGTGATCCATTAGTTTTCTAACTGGGCCCAGGTTTAAAAAATAACAGAAGTCCCCTTTACAATCATATTTTATGTTTTTAGGAGGTGGCAGTTGTCCATGCAGCTGTCAGGTACAACCACTCTCTCAGGAAGTGTGTGGACACTATTTTGACAAAGGTGAGTCCATTTGTTCCTTAGGGCAACTTTTTGAGGCCTTTTCCTTTTTTCCTACATGTCAAATTTAACGATGCAGTTTTTACAGTGAAGTTGTTTGTGTCATCTCATTTCAGTGTCCCCCTGAGTACCAAGAGGAGATGGGGATAACTGTGGAAAACTCTGGTGTCCTTCCCACCAAAAAGGCACTTATTAGTCTTCATAAAAAGGTAATAGGTTATTTTATCATCCCTCATCACTGTCCTTTATAAAGAAATAGTGCAGATATGTAAAAACTCCTGGTGCCTTCTGAATGTGTGTATTTCAGGTTATCACTGCAGTGCAGAGACACTGTCAGACTGGGGTTCAGTGGTCCATCTTGTTAGACCAGGCTCTTTACCTGGAGGATGTAGCTAAAAGCCAGAGCAGCCCGGTGCGACACTTTGTGCACAGCTTCCCCTCAGCACACGGCCACAGCTGGATCCGCAGGTTCATCTATACGCCCACTGTGGGTGAGTTCAGGCAAATAAAGGCACTTCCGATGTAATTTAACATTCCCTATTCTCTGAGACATGACTAGTAGTAGTTTGCTCCTGGTTGAATTTTTCATTTTGTTCCTTGGGGTCCAGAATGCTGCTGTTTTTTATTGTAGTCATTCTGGCCATTTAAAAATTGTTAATGTAATAAATTCCCTTAACTTCCTGTTAGAATGGAAAGTGATAGTCTATGATCAGTTGAAATCTATTTCTTTTTCCAACCAGCCACAGCAAAATTCAAGCTGCCTGTTTTTGTGTCCAAGCTTTTATGTCCAAGCTCCTCAATCAAGAGCTAGTTTTTTAAGATAAATTAATTTCATATTTATTGTTTTATTGACACCTGCATAGAATTTTTACTTATGAATTACTTTCTAGCTCAATAATGGCTTCGTAAAGGCATAATCCCAAAAGTTCCTCTGATAAACTATTACTGTGGCTCGGGAGATAATTTTCTGAGAGAAAACGAACCGATCCATAACCAAACCCAACATGTCTGTGTTTTGTACCAGAATATCATTTCAAAGCTTTTGTCCAAACCTCTTGTCAAAAACACAAATATAAACATATAACTGTATAGTTGTAGACTATGGGATGTTTTGGGGTAACATGTGAAACTCAAGATCAGGTTGTATTTTTTTTTACTTAAAACTAGTAAAACTACTTTACTTTTTTTTAGGTGCACGCATCTTATGTGAGAACCTGTTTCTTTTAGAGGATAGAATAAAAGAGTGTGTAGAAATAAAAATGTACAATCCGCTTTGTTTATTAGTTTTTCAGAATCTATCTATGGATCCTATTTTAAGAAACATGTGTAATTCTACTCCGGAGATGTATTTATACACATGTACGTGTGTGTTGTCCTCCTCCTCAGAGTGGTACTGGGAGTGTGTTTTGAGACAGGGCGTCTTCAGGCTGCTGGCTGTGCTCCTCTGCCTCCTCTCTGCAGCAGTGGTCTGGTCCGAGTGCACCTTCTTCAGCACACACCCTGTCCTCTCTCTCTTCGCTGTCTTTATTCAGATGGCTGAAAAACAATACAACTACATTTACATTGAGGTAAGCATATGCACAGTGAGGGGCAGTGAAAGACATGGAAACATTACAGGTCAAACCAACACATCTTCCTTTATACTGTCGACACTTTCTCTTAACTGGAGAATTGTTATGAATCCTTGACTTTATAAACACATTAAATATCATCATTATATTGTTAATAACTAATAGAGATTTGCTGTGAATAAAAAAAAAAAATACTCAGCACAATATGCTCAGTTTAAATATATACTATTGAACTAAACCAGCATCCTCTCTCAACCTGTTATTTTGTTTCTGCTCACCAGATGGCGTGCTTCATCACTATCTTCTTCCTGTGTGTGTGCGTCTACTCCACCGTGTTCAGGATCCGATTTTTCAACTACTATTACCTGGTGCCACATCACCAGACCGACGCCTACAGTCTGCAATTTAGTGGCATGTATGTACCTCATAAAGTCAGTAGAAATTACGTATGTCTGTTTGTCTTCTGTTTTTTCCTTGAGTTTATATAAATGAAAAGTGTTGCCCTGAATTATTATGAAGTTTGTGCTTTGTATTTTCTCGCCTCAGGTTGTTTTGTCGTCTCACTCCTCCTTTGTGCCTCAACTTTCTGGGCCTGATTCACATGGACTCCGCCATCTCGCACCAGGACAGAATACAGACTTCCTACACTTCTGTGGGTTACACACACGTGTTATTGCACATATACACAAATAAGAGCATCATGGGAAATTACAGTAGGATGTGGTTGCAAAAAATGTATGTAGAAGTGCAATGTCTCTTTTTCTTTCCTTCTTCCAGATCATGGGCTCTATGCGTCTGCTCTCGTTCATATCGGATGGGTTCTACATCTATTATCCCATGCTGGTCTTGCTGCTGTGCTTTGCATCTTTTTACAAGTAGGCCAATAGCCCCTAACAACTAATCACTATTTCTTCTTCAATCTAATAACAAAATACACTGAAGGTTTTTGTCATATGTTTACAAGATCCTAATCAATACATAAAATTATTGCATGTATTTCGGAATCACTGGATGTGACAAGTAACAAAAAATGGTAAAAACACAAATATCAATAACTTTTTATCTAATCGATAAAATTATCTCATTACACAGTCTGGGCAGTAATGCTGTTTTTACATAATTGAAAACATGTGGTGTAGGATTATACACATGTATCAGGTCAGTGGTGTACAGGAAGTCTGCACATAAATACAAGGGGTTTTGAAACTGTCTGTGTTTGGTTGGGTTTGTAGCCTGGGCTCTCGCTGTTTGAACCTCCTGGGCTTCCATCAGTACATTACTGACAATGACTTGACCTCTGACCTGGTGGATGAAGGCAAGGAACTCATCAGAAGAGGTATTTTATTTGATCAGAAACTCAATCACTCACTATTTCTGTCTCTTCAACTGTGGAGCATCAGTTTGACTCTTTTATTTACTTTTGATACAAAATTAGCCTAATTATTGCAGACTTGATTATGTGTTCCACTCTTTTGGACTTACACTAATATTGTACTTTTATTTCTAATGCCTCAGTTCACATTAAGTTGTTGAATGTTTGATCCACATGCTTTTATTAATATGATCAACGATATTTCCTTTTGTAGAGAGAAGGAAAAGACAGAAAGCTGAAGATGGAGAAAGTCGAAGATGGGTGAGGAATATTTTATTCTCTCAAATATTTTCTTTCCAAGAAGCCAAGACAACATATCTGATCTGGTTCAACCGGTTTGTGTTAAGTGTGTCCAGGTATTTATGACCTGTTTTGTGTTTCAGGCCTGGAGGGAGCAATATGGGGCCCAGGGGACAACTGGGCGGGGGAGAGCAGGTTACACTGACTTAGAGGACAACCAGAACAGCCCTGTGACTGAGATCAAGAAAAGTGGTAGGGTTTCACAAAAAGCACCGTAATTATGTAATAAAATTACAATTGTGTTACTCACAGCCACTGAAGCTGATTATAAACGTGGTCTGGCTGGACAGCTTTATGCATTTTTCGTGAGATTGTTTATAGACTGTTGACCCTTAGACTCTACTGCCCTGTGTGGAAAACCAAACATCTGTCATTTTAGCCAAAAGGCTCCCCGCCCACAAAAGACAGATGAATGTGTCACACTGTGTCAGGGTGGGTTACTTTTAAAGTTAAAGTTAAAAGTCACTAAAATGTAATTAAGCCAGAGCTATTCTGTCCAACTAAAATATTGTGTCGTTTCACAACTCTCATCTATTTGTCATAATTCAAATTCATATTTTCGTGGATCAGGATAAACAAGACCATGTTTACAGTACATTTATAAATCTTTGTCATTCTCAGATTTCCCCTTCAACAGAAGAGATGTAGAGACGGCGGAGCAGCAGAGAGGTTTACTGCAGGACCACTCCAGTGATGAAGGTTCCCCAAACAGAAGGTATCGTTTTCACTAAATATCTTCAACTTCTTTAATGTTGGATAGAGACTGAATAATAATAATAATATATATCGTCCTGAGCTAAATTGTATGAAGTCGAACATGACATCTCTGTCAGTACTCTGCCTCTGTGTGTTTGACGTAGTAGATCTACAGGAGGACGTTACCAGTCTCTGTTATCTTCTCGGACCAACATCTTTGACGAAGTTTGACGATGTGGACTGAGGACGTTGAGGAAAAGTTAAAAAACTTGCACCTGCTGAATATAACAACAATGACTGATTTTTTTTTTTCCCCTGAAGAAAGTCTACATGTAAAGGATTTTATCTCAGGAAAAATGGAGGACACGAATGTATCTGGGACATGTTGGTATAATGAAGTAACGGATCACAGTAAAAACTCTTCGAGGATTTCATATCTGGAGTTTATGACTGGTTGAAGAGATGAATACGTGTACAGGAATATTCCTCAACTAAAGCTTTAACCTATTTGTCCACAGCCAAACCTTTTTGATATTAACTTTTGAAGAGATTTGTTACATAAGCAGACAAATGGATGGATAAGATTCATCCATCCATTCATTTTCTACATCGCTTATCTGTGGGTCAAAAGGAAACTGCAGCCAAACCCAGCAGACTTTGGGGGAAGAGATGCTGTTCACACTGGACGGGTCGATCACAGGACTGACATCCTGAGAGAAAGGACAATTCCCACTCACAGTCACACCTACAGGCAATTTAGAGTCACCAGTGGTATTGTGGGATGAAGCCTGAGCACCTGGAGGAAACCCACTCAACCACAGGTAGAACATGCACAATCCTCACAGAGGGGTCCATGTCAGCTGGCAGATGTAATTCAGAACCCAAAACGTGTTCTTCATTTTCAAAGTTTTGTGTATGGACTTAATGTTGAGGATCATATTTTTAAACACATTTTTGTGTCAAAATTTTGCCAATTACCTTTGTTCTCTGTTGGATTATAAATGACCTCAAATGTGTGCACTTTAAGTACGGTTACTGTTGGCTGAAAAAAAGAGGAGCAAAGAGCTTATTGTGTGAAAGTATACCTACACTGAAAATACTGGTTTTCAAGCAAAGACTAACATCCTGTAGAAAGTCTAATTGTGGCATTGGATTTTCCACTTTAACTCCCTCCTCATGTCTTTCACTCTCTGTATTTTTTATAAAATAGATGTTTTTTTTTCCAAGTTGAAGTTAACTTAAAAGGTATTTGACAAAAAAAAATTAAATGCAAGAGGACATTTTGTGAACGATGACAAGAGAGTTTTCCTTTATAACTGGGTCCGAGTACTGTGCGTGGGGAAATAACTTACTTGAGTCTGGGTCACGCTGAACAGAAGAAAATGTCAACAAACCTGAAGGAGAGTTTTGTTCTCACACAAGGTCACGATCATTATGAACAGAAATGTATTGACATCTCAGTAAGATCTCAGCAAATGTTTGAAGGGAAATATTTTGTAAGGCTTTATAGTTATAGTGATTTATTATTAATATTAGTATTGTTGTTGTTCTAATTTTCAGAAAACAGTTTACAGATTTCACTAAAATGCATGAAGTCTATGGTTTAAAGCAATACCTGTTTCAATAAGTGTTTTATTTACATAGTACATTTTGGCCACTTCCAGCACCCGTACCGTAAATGTGAGAAAGGCTGCGCATGAAAAGTCAAACCGCACCTCGTCAGAAGACCGTAGTGAACGGTAAACACTGGGTTGCTCTGCCGTTTGTGTGACAACAATGGATACGAGCTAACCGTGCGGTGGTAATGCGCAGATAATTTCCACGGAGACGCGGGCAGGTTGTCAAATACATCACCGAGAGTCACCGCACGTACCGGGACCGACCTTTAATTCCTGCTTTCGCGGCTAAAGGGCACCGGGTAAGTCGAGTGCTAACAATGCTAACGCTAGCTAACGGCAGCTAACTAGCTAGCGACGTGGGGTGGCAACGTAGACAGCTGTTAGCATTGGCTGCTAGCAACGTAGACCGCTGTTAGCGTTGACTTGAATGTTAAATAAGACAAATGCTGCTTTTATTCGTCACCACACTGTGTCTCTACGACTGCCATGTTTTTTGAATATACTTTACTGAAGCAAAGATATCGCTTCCTGCTAGTTAGTCCATCTATAGTGGACGAGAGGCAGGCTCCTTCCTGCCCTGAGTTCAGCTGGTCGAGAATAAGAAATACCTTTTTAGTTAGGTTTGGTAATTAGTTAACACGTGTAACGAAACAGTAATCTGTGACGAGATTGTACAGATCTTCTCCCAGTGCTGGTTGATTTATTGGTCTGAGACTGACACCTTCCCCTGTAACCTGATACAGAGATTCATCTTTCTACGTGAATGTAAACAGCTAGTTTAACACTTTCCATTAGTACTTGGTGGTGTGAGTGAGCAGCTGCAGAGATTCACCTCCTGGCTCCCCGGGCATCACCTGCTAATGTTTGCTTTCTCACCGTCTTGCAAACATTTGCATTGAGTCACCATTGTTTCTGGGGAAACAAATCTGAGTTCTTCCGGTTCAGTATTTGGCAACACAACGAGCAGGTGTCTCTTATGAACAGTCCTCACATGTGTGTGCACAAAGCCACGTTTTCATAATTGCAGAATCTGTAGTCGTGTATCTAATTATACTGTGATTTCAGACAACACTTCCTGTGCTCGATTTTTCTGTGCAACATGAACTTAGTACAAGATTAGTTTGATGTAATCCACTGCTATTTAAAAGTCTGACACTAAGCTGTTTTTAATGAATAGTTTACAACATACAGTTATACAGTTATCGGAGAGTGAGCTGACCCTGGCCGTTGGTATGTGTGTCTTCCTTCTGTAGACAGCTATGGGTGGGTTGGGAAACGGGCGTCGTGGAGGAAGATCACCCCCTTTAATGATCGGCGCTCTGATCGCCTGCATCCTGGTTCTGGGCTTTAACTACTGGGTGTGCAGCTCCCGCAACCTTGAGCTACAGGTGAGTGAATCTATTAGTCTCTGTGGTTTTCTAACCATACTGAACATTGCAAATATTCCCATTTGAAATTGGTACTGCAATTTTTTAAAATATATATTAAAGGCCACTGGAGTGAGCATCATAAGTTGAAGGGAGATGATGTGTCGATGAAACATGTTTTTATTATTAACTGATTCTGTTGGTGCTGATCATCATTTTTATGCCATCATTTTATTAAGGTTTCATGTTTTTTTGTTTTTATGTGGGACGGCCTTTTTGCTCACTATTTAATTTCCTTATCCAACTTTCAGAATGGCAGATACATTTTTAACATATCCTTTCGTGCAAGTCACTATAAATAATTAACCTAACCCAGGACATTGATTGTTTTGTATTGCAGAACAGGAATAGACTAAAGGCCCAATCACACATCTCAGCTGTTCTGTGAAGCATTTGCGGCCTTGTTACTGAAAGCCTTTTACTTTCTTGGGTGTATGTGACATTAAGAAAAAAAATCAACTTTACATTAAGTCTTAATTAAATTTTTCACCTACCCAGTTTCTTACCATGTTCACTAAACAGCAAGATTATTGTTTGTGTTCTTTTCTGTCTAAATCTTATTGAGTTGAGCTCATGCAGAATTAATAACCTAAAACGGTAGTAAGTAGTGTGATGTGTCCTTAACCTTAAACTGTGTCTTTCTGTGCGTGATTCAGACTAAGCTGTATGAGATGGAGGGCCAAGTGCGACGTGGAGCAGCAGAGCGAGGAGTATCAGAGATTAAGAAAAATGAGTTCCAGGAGGAGATCCAGAGACAGAAAGAGGAGATCAGCCAACAAGAAAGCCTGTACAAGAGACAGCTGGAAGCATTAGAGAACTCCTGCAACCAAGAGAAGGTGCACACATACACCCCTGGGAGTGAATGTTAAAATGTTGCCTATGAACTACCACCACAATTGAATTTGGGGCCAATAAAACACTTCTTTTGCTTACTTCTTGAAGTGATCCACAATAAACTTACAAATTATGAAGGACACAAACTGATGATGATGAATATTGATAATTAATTAATTAATTGGTAATTTTGTTTTTAGGAAACCCTGCAGGAGAATATGTCCTCTTCTTCCAAAACAACACAGGAACTCAAAGGTAACTGTTGACATTTAACCTGTTAAATCTAAAAAACAACAGCAGACAGATCGCCATAGAAAAATTATATATTAAATATATAATATTCTTATGTGGCTCTTATTGTCTTGCTTGTGTTTGTACTTCAGGTCAGTTGAATCAGCTGAATGAAGAAGTGGGGGAGCTGCAAAGGGAGCTACAGAGTTGCCAAGGCAACATCAACACCCTTAACAGCAAACTCACTTATGACATGTAAGATGAATTAATCTGCATTTATAGTAATTGCAGCTCTCTTGATTTGAATAATTGACAAAAATCACGATTGATCATGAACTCTAATTATGAATTACACAGTGAGTGCAGTAAATATATGCATTTTATTCCTTTGTTAACATGTCTCTGTGTGTGTCTGTTTTGTGCAGGACCCAGTGTCACTCTCAGGTCCTGTCCCAGAAGGAGTTGTGTGATGAGAGAGTAGCAGCTGCTAAACTTGAAGTTCAGAAGAAAATGGAGAAGCTCATCAGCTCTCCCTCAGTCGTCTCCTCACAGGTGAGTTGCTTTTTCTGTTTGATATTGAACCATGTGACGTCCAGAGTCTTTTCACAAGGTTTGCATCAGAGCAGTGGATCGGTGCTGATAAAGCCATATGGAAATTATAAACGCACCATTCCTCTGTTAAAAGTGTAATGTGATACATTTATTTGCATGTGTTTGTAATACAGAAAGCAGCTCATCTGGCTGGGTGATGTTCTAACCAGCCCACCTGACACCACTGCTTTTTCTAAGTCATGATCATTCTCTACAGTTTGTTTACATGCAAATGGGAAAATGGAGTTGATGTTGCATCTTTGTATATAGTAGAATGTAGTAAAGTATTACAGAGTATTCTGTAAGGCCCCTCTCTATCTTGAACTCTTTATAATGAAAAGATCCTTTAGCATTGACTGGGTTTTATGTTTCCTACTTTTGTGATCATTGTGGAAAAGCTTTTCTTGTGGTCACATAAAGGAATTTGGTGTAAATTGAGATTTACTCCTCAGCAGGAAAAAACAATGGATCAAGCAGGAAAAGCGGACAGACCCGTTGTGTCGGTGGCTGATCCGGATAAGAACTCAACTGTTGTGAGCCACACTCCAAGTGTCTCTAGGCCCAAAGAAAATGAACCAACTGAACTACTGACTAATGAGATTATTGTCGACCAAGGTAACAGTGAAACATGGATGGCTCAGTGTACATAACTGAAATCGGACACATAAAGCATGCATTTACACTAATATGTATGTGTATGTACACGCGCAACATCAGATGTATTGTGTGTGTTTATATGTTAAAGCACACTTGGACTAACAGCTGTTGATCCTCACATTGCCTCATTATATTCCAGGTTCTGATGACCCTGTGCCCTCAGTGAACGATGTCTCTCAGGAAGAGCTCCAGTCTGTTCCCTCTGCTACTGCAGTCAAGCAGGATATTTTACCACCACTAGAGGGAGCTGTCAAAACAAACGAGGCTGGGACAGAGACCAGTAAACTGATGAAGAATAATCTGACTGAGGATAAAGACATGGAGTTTATGGATGTTCATGAAGAGGGCACTCAGACAGAAGGTAAATAACTCAGAGAATCAAACACATTGCTAACAGAAGGGATGAAGGCCTTTAAAATCACATCAGTAATTTCACAAACTGAGACAACCCGATGTATACGTGCATATTTCTATGCCATAAGGGACCATGTATATCCAACACTTTCCTATGTGTGTGTGTACACCCTTCTTTTAATGTGTAATACAGCTGAGATAGCATGACAAATCGTGGTCCCCTCTGCCTTTTTTCACTGAGGATCAGCAGGGATGGTCAGTTATCCCTAACACTATAGGCCGTCTCTGTGAAGAAGTTGTTAATTTGTTATAAAATTCAAATGTCTTGTGTCCTGAGGTAGACCCTGGAATGGAGGGCATGCTGATTGGCCAGGGAAAGGTCGATGAGATGCCTGATGGTCAGAAATTGGAGCCAGAAGAGTATGACACAGACAATCACATTGTGGGTGGAGCTGATTTGAAGAAACAACAGCAGATTAAACGGGCAGAAAATATCGGTACGTTGGTTTATCTTAGCCTCCATTTTGGGGTTTATCACTGCAGTTGACCGTTTGAAGGCCATAGATAGAGTTTGAGTGACAGATATATATTGCTTTTTTTTAAAGAAATAATTGCACTGTCCTGCAGGGATGTGTTTGTTTCATGTGAATTGTGCTGTTTCATAGACAAGGACATGGAGGAAGAGCTGGCTGACTATAACGGCGATGATGAGAACGAAGGGGAATTTGAAGCAGACAAACAAGCAGAACTTGCTCAACACTGAGGTAAACACTGAGATCTTCCTCAGCCACATTTACCTGCTCCACAGGTTCAAATGGTACCATGAGATTGTATCAACATGTCGTACATCATACTTCAGGAGATGTTTGCTGAGATCAGTCGGATCTTTTTATTGAACAAGCACAAATTCATCTAGTTGCAGCTAAACTGTACTGTAATGGTGAAGTTACCATGTTACCTTGAGAAGTTCTAATTAAAGTAATTATCTGGTTTTAGGACAAATATACATATTAATATAGTTACACATGTAAGATTTTCCAGTTCAGCCAGCTCTATCGCCACCTGATAAGCAAATACTACTGGAACTGGACTGTTTGTTTTATAATCTATATATTTTCATATATTTTAGTCATACCTCAGTTGTGCAATATGCTGCCATCAAGAAACAAATGAAAAGGCATTTAGCACATGTCCATCCTTATGTCTATAGAGGCTTTTATTGTTAGAGTGTCATAATGTTTTTGTTTTATTCACAAACCTTTTTGCAGAGCTGGTGTGGAAGAAGGATCCCGGACGTGACATCAGGAAATAAGACGTTTTACACGTCAGCGCAATCACACCATACAGGTTAATGCAGCCCTTGAAACACAGTTAACACAAAGCAAATCCCAATGTAAATTTCTATATGAAAAACTTGACGTTCGTTATTTTCATCAGGATTTTCTTCTTGAGTTGTCTTATTTATTACCTTGATCAGAATATTACATGCTGTCTGGTAAGTTCCCAGGCGGGATCATCAATTCATCTCTTATTGGAGTTCGAGTATTTGCAACTTCATATCTAGTTCACAACTGATTGCAATCAACGACTGTATAATGATGACACTTCACAGTAGTGATTTTCGAGTGAAGTCTTGGTATCAAAGTTCCGCCCATACACATCCAATCCTGAGTCAATCACAGCTGTCAGTCATAACGTCTCCAACTATTTTTATAACATTAAATAGTTAAATCTAATCTTAGCAGAAAAATAAGAACACTTGAACATCTATACAGATGATCCGTGATAACATCAGTGAAGGCAACTTTTCTTGGGGGAAAAAAGTGTCAATTTAAGTTTAGATCAAATTCCAATGCACTAACATGGAGGAGGTGGAGTTTATGATTATACGGCAGCTGCCATGTCCTCTATCTATATATTGTCATTGCTTGCAACATGCAGTGTCAGTCAAATATACATTTATATGCACTTCACTGTACACATAAAACCCGGCTATGATGGCGACTGTGCTCACATTAATTCCCTGAACTGTAGGTGTCATAAAAACACTTGGTGATTCTAAGTATTTTTAAGAATCGGTAGTTTTTGATTTCCGAATTAGGTGTGTTGTCTTATGTTCACTCTGTTATGACTGTAACTTGAAGATGATGTTAAAGACCCTTATAGGGTTACTAGGTGTCAAATACTGAAGTAATTTTAAATGATCGGTGTGATCCCAGTGACAGGACTCCTCCTTCAGGGGGCGTTGTCTCTCCCTGAGGTACAACAGCATCTTTAACAATGCCTTAAGCTACTCTTGTACAGTCTCTCATAGGAAAGATGCTGACCTCAGATCAATAGTCAGAGCATTTCATTAAAAAAAAGCTAGTATATGCATGTAAAAAGCAGCAAATAAAGGAAACGTGGGGGTAATCTTGTTGTTCGATGTTATTTACAGATGGAAAAACAACAGCTTATTTTCTAATTCCCATATAGCTATAGACGTTGTGGACTGGTTTAATAAAACGCCACATAACAAATGAACAAATTCCCCGTATGGTTTATATGCTCTTGTGTTTTCAACATACTATGTTATGATTTCTGTAAATTTTGATCAATGAGCAATCCCCTCTAAACTTGGCTAATCAATTGCCTCGGCATCTTGGCTTTTATTCTCAGATCACGCACAGTGACGAGGTTGAATGTTTCTACATAAGACAGAAAAACACAATAATAAATTATAATGAAAGAAATAGTTTGGAACATCTGGACAATAGATTATATTAGATCGACAATCTTACTTTATTATGATGCATGCCTTATTAATTCCGTGTACACCAGTTTTCCTCTGTGATCGGTTGCTTCTGTGCACCTGCTCAGAGGTTTGTGAGTTTTACTTTGTGGATACTGTTTCGTCTGTTCATTAGTCTGTGCTTTGTTGAGAACATGAAGAGCCATTTGTGAGAATCGCTGTAATATTATGAAGGTAATTTCCTTGAAGTAGGACCAGTGTGTTGTGCTTTCATGCTCCTGGACTCCAGTAGATGTGAACTGTTCAGTAGCTGTGCTAAAATGTATTCATCTGCTCAACTTCAAACTGTACTAGGCTGGAAATTGTGTGTTTTGTATTTGAGCGCCAACACAAACTTATATTAAGACATCATAAATAACAAAGTTAGGATATTCTATTGCCTTGTATATTATCGTATATACGGGTTAGAATATTTATTTTTGTTTCCTGCTTTATTCAGAGGTGGTTGCCTCCACACTGCTGTAATGGCCGTCATTTCCATAACACACTGACTTATCAACAGTGTGTAACAGTGGAAAGTTATCTTCCTAGATTTCTGTTATCAGGAGTCTGTCTTTGATTAAACGGTTATTGGAACACAGAGGGTTTGTTTTACTGTCTGTACCGATCAGCTGCAGTGCACCTGACTTTAACAGGTCCAGGTGTGAAGGATCGAACTAAAAGTTTTAACATTTGCAGGATTTGATCAAAATCCCTTCTGATGTAAAAATGCAGCCGTACAAAGCCTAGTTTTTACATAGTTTGAGTTGAAGCTTATGTCCGTTTTAATGAAAATGCATGAACAGAATATACAGTTTATGAAACATTTTATATGCTGGATTTTCCAGGAACTCTGTGGTTCAGTTGACTGCTTGAGCACAACAAACTCTGAACTCGAAAACATCACGTCATAAAACTGCAAGTGTCATCCAAACCTCATTGTGCGTATTTGGGAGAACTTTTTGAAACCATGTGACATTTGGTACAACTCTCGTTTTCTGTCAAAAAGGTCAAATAAGATGTTATAGTACATTCTTTTATCTACATTTACTCATAGCTTCATAAAAGGCTTGACCACCTGTGAAGAGTGTTTCTGGTTAAGTTATTTATTATATGGTAACGTTTCCCAAACGACCAAAAACGGTGGTTTATAATTTCGAAACTTTTTCCAGAGAGTGTCCCCTCAAATGTCAAAGGTCAAAATAAATGACAGGTAGAATCAATGTTATTAACTTAACGTTTGTTTATGTTTCTTTATTGTTTTTTTAAATCTGGGCCTGCTCGTCACAGTAACAATATATATAATAGGAATGCTAAAGAAAGATAAATGATCTAATCACGAGAACAATAAAGTTCCCTCATACAGACAGAAGGTTACAGGGAAACCCTTCGTCAATAAAGATGTACTGTCGCTGCAACATCGCCCAGGAAATATCCATGATCTTCACTCCTTTTTGTCTGAATCTTCCCCCACTTTGGTTGATTCTGGAGACGCGTGACATGTTTTATTCTATAATTGTATTATATAATTTTCAGAGTTGCTGTTATTCGTTGTCTTGACTGCTTTGGCTTCTCAATTGTGTAAAAACTCAACTTTCCTGAACCACAAGTCTGTGCACCTGGAGAGAAAAAAATGTTTTATTATTTTTATACATTGGATAAACTTTTTTTGTTGTCGATTTGAATTTGTGTAAATGTTAATTTTATTCTGTACTGCTGAACAAATTTCTGAAAGATCTAAATAATCATAGGCTTTATTGGTGATAGAGAATAAAGACTGTTTTTATTACCACTATCAAGGTGTGTGTTTCATGTGGAGCTTACTGTCAGGAGGATTCTTGCAAATGAAAATATCATTTGGTTCAAGTGTTCACAAGCCTTTAAGAGATTAATACATTATCCAGATGTATGTCACTAAGCAAATAGGAGAGCAGTACAGTCAAAGGAGAAGTGATGATAGTGTGTAGTTTTAAAGTATTTGTATAGATACTGCACTTCTCTCCACTTGTGACAGTTGAAGCTTCATTTGATCAATTATTCAAAATATGACAGTTGTAGCTAACAGCAGAGGACAAAGAGAAAAACTGAATTAATTTAAATTCTAGGCTAGAACAATAAAACTGTATAAAGTTCTGGTATTCTAAAGTTACAATTTAAAAAGATTTTGCTTTCAAAACTGAAAGCAAAAAGAAGATAGACACAGTATATGTACTTTTTAATGGCATGTTATACAGCTTTTAATTACTGTTCTGCTACATACGCATTCCACAAATGTGCAGATATGATTTCAGTGGCTTTTTACGAGTCATCATGAACTTGTCCCAAAATACTGAGCTACTGTGTCCTCTGTTCTTAGTATAAGGCAAAAAGGACTCGAGGCCAACCGTTGATAGTATTAATACATTTTATGTTGCATATTGATTAAACAACACATTGACATGCTGCTATAAATTAGGTTTAATATAAAACAGCATTATACACCCTAACATCTGTACTAACATGGTGACATTTAAAATATAATCTCTGGTTTTGATATTGATGGTCCATTGCTGACGTGACACCATCATCTTGTCTCAATAACGAGTGAATGGTTCTGAGAGCTCAGCTGAACTCACAGTGTAGAGATGAGATCAAACATGATACATAAATACGAAAGGACAGAGGGCTGCAGTTAATTAGAAATATTCCCGAAAATCATTTCAAAAGACAATAACCTGCATGACTACAATCACCTTATTTTGACACTCAGAGCAACGGTAAGATTGACACAAAGATGCTCTGACCTGGCTCTTCCTGTTCAGAGGATCATACACTGTGTGGTGTGAGTTTTTCAGTACACGCCTTCCCGCTGTCCAAACCCTCCACTCGTCCCACCCCATCAGTCCATCCCGTCATCGTAACAGGTAAATGAAAGGCCATGAAGACAGAGGTGTGGGGAGTGAACTGATGTCTATCTCACTCACGCTGAAGTCACGTCCGACTCGCAGTATATAGAGACGAGGGATGAGTCAGAGAAACACCTGAAGTCATCCACAACCAGAGGGACCATGAAGCTCAGCTCTGTCATCCTTTTGCTTCTTGCAGGTAAGTTTGGTTTTATTCTGCTTCAACTAAAACACCCTTTAAATACGTGTAATTGCTTAGCTTGAAGCTGATAAGTGTGCCGTCTCCTCTGCTTCCCCATGTCAGCTGCTGCATCAGGGGCCATTGAGAAGAGGGTTGTTGGGAGTAGGTCCTGTAAGACGGACAGACAGTACCATGTGCAGATTCAGTCTATTCAGCCGGGAAAGTCCTGTGGCGGCTCGCTGATCAACACCCGCTGGGTCATCACTGCTTCTCACTGCGTAAGAGACACATGCATCCTCCTGCAGTTTTCACAGACTTCACCTGTCTGATTAATGGTATTTGATTCAGACGGGGAATTAGACTCAAAAAGTGTCTAAAATGTAGACAATAAAAACAAAATTACAAGTGAAAGGACCACTGCACATAGAAAACACATATATAGAACTAGTCCAACAGTTAAACATTTAAATAAAATGCATACATATGTATTTGGCTCTGCACCAAATTGCACAAACTCATAAATATTAGTCCACTTAACATGCCTGATTTTTCTCATTGAGATCCATGAATTATTTTCTGAGAAATCAATGAAAATGTTTAAATAAAATATATCTTATAGGAATCTGATCCACACCAAAACTGAAATGGGTCTTTATTGGGTCATGTCCTTCCCCTCCACAATTTTTTGCAAAATCAAACATAACCTGGTTGGTGGAAGTATGGATAGAAAATAGAATAAGCCAAATCATAAAAAACGATTCCAATTAAAAAATATTTTAGCATTCTTCATATTTACATTAGTCTTCTAATTTACCTTTTCTCCTGCAGGGATGTGAAACTGATGCTCGGTGTAAACAATAACGTGGACATTTTCACGAAATTGTGGTCGTCGGTGAGAGGAAAGTCTAAAAAATTGGAGCAGGTCATCACAACCAAGCAGCAGTTCTCTTACACAGACGATGAGGGGAAGGCCCATGACATCATGCTCATCAAACTGAACGAGGACATGTCTGACAAGCTGCCCACCATCAGGCTGCCCCCCCCAGACGAGTGCACCAAACCAGCGATACACCAGCAGGTGGAGATCGGAGGCTGGGGAGCCAAGAAAGCTGACATCTTAAGTGAGCGAATAAAACTAGGATACTCGATTTGTTTTTTATAAAGATAGAAGTCACTTTTCTGACGATTTATCTTTGAAATCCTCAGACAACAAACTGCCCAAGAGTCTGAAGTGTGCCAGCACAGACCTTTCCACGTGTGGTGAGAATGATAAACCTGGGGATCAATATGTCAGCGATGAAGAATCCACCATGTGTGCCTTTAGGCCGGGGGTGGAGACCTGCTTCGTAAGCAAACACTTTCATTTATTTTTGACACATTGCACATTTCTCCATTTTCTAACAGAATTCCTTTTGTTTTGTGTTATGACCAATGTGAAATGATCACCACTCTGATCTCTCTCTCTCTCTCTCTCTCTCAGGGTGATGCTGGCTCAGCTGTGGAGTATAACAACCTCCTACATGGGATCGTTGTGAGCAACCCTGTGGATAAGTGTGCAAGCACCATTGTCATGGCAAACATCTGCCGCTACAGGGAGTGGATTGATGAAACCATGAAGAAAAACCCATGAGTGAACCTCACACACTAATTCAGAAAGTATAATTAAAATATCTCATATCTTTTTTCATTTCTAATCAATATCACCTGACAACTTACTTTTACCATATTTTACTTTAGATTAAAACTGGAAACTAGACTGGATTTTGCATTGTGCAGGGAGAATAGACTTTTCAACAGAAGCCAGCACATTGGGCCTCATTCACCAACCGTTCTTAAGAGGACATTTATTCTTAAAACACACTTAAGCTGTGGGTTCTACGGAGATTCTGACATTTACCAATGTTTTCTTAGCTGGGATTTTTTTCTTATGTAAGAACAGAATCTACTCTCCCTGATGAGAACTCTTACACATACTTGACAACTGAAAGGCTTCAGTAAAATAATCAGTTATTGTGTTTTTTTTATTCTACAGTTAAGGTTTAAATTACTGATACAGATTTAACTGAACGTGCTGGATTCCATGCATCGTTTGTTTGTGGTATTTTATGTCCACTGCAAAATATAACTGCAGTCTCATGCCCTTTTATGGGAAGACATGGCATTCATCAATATAAGAACACAGATGCCATCAGTTTAAGAACTCATCACGAATCTGACGTTGAGTTTTCTTAGGAAACTTCTTAAAAACTAATTTAGGAAATTCTTAAGAAGACATTGGTGAATGAGGGCCATTGTTCTTAAGTGCAGTTACAACCACCAGCTATCATCCATACTTCTCTTTAAATTTATGATTGTAGGCTTCGTTTAAATCCCTCTTTTCTTTCCTGACCTGTCTGTAAAAGCAAATTGTACCCGTGAATAAAAAGTGGTGTCCCCCAGTTCATAGCGTGTTTTTTTGTTATCTCTCTCAAGTATATTTGAATGTCAAATGTGACAGTTCAACTACTCTCGAGTTCTGGTCAAACTTTAACTTTGTAAAGTGCGTTGTGTCAAGTCACATCACAGAAGAAAAAAAGCACAAAGCCCCACAGTTGTATCTATGAGCATGGATAGAAAAACTGAGAATTGCATATTACTTTCTTTATGCATGGGAATCTAACACTGCTATTAATTACTCACCTAAATAGAAATTCTATATTTATGCATCAGGCTTGTAGTAATTATTTGTGTCCTTGAGCACTGCACCGTAGATATTGTGATTACCACTACCGACGGTTCAGGGTGACTGTTGTAAAGCTATATTATAACCCATTTAAAATTCTTAAACAACGAGGACTTCCATGAAAGATTAATACAAAACTTAGATTTAATTTTGTTCTTGAGATGTGAGAGCTGCAGATCTTCTGTCCTGTGGGGTCAGCGCTGGATTGAGGTGGTCTGGAAAGTGAAATATTGATTTCTAATTGATTTCATTTCTTGCCCTGTTTTTTCAAGTCGACATTTGAATGCGCGCAGGATGATTTTCAACTTCACTTTGCACTCGTGAGATCATGAATGTTGTCAATGATTTCTTTCCTGCAAATTGTCCAGTATTCACAGGAGACTGGTGCTGGGTGGTTTTTATAGGATTTAATGATATGCATCCATTGTCATTTCAGCATTATTTTCAAGCCATAACAAAACTGTTCAGGAGGCAGCTTATAAAAAAATCCCATTGGCCAGTACCTCATTGTGTCTGACACAAACACATCCCACACACACACAAACACAAACAGACTTTCACAGATGTGGATATACAAACACTCCTTTGCAGTATCTCACTCATTCACACACACACTGTTCAGACATGGGCTGGATCGGGGCCATTGCACACTTGTTCAGGTACGGCTGATGAACAGAGACGTCATCGGGTGATGAAGAGCAGCATCAGATTATCTTGACGACAGGGAAATACTTATGAGCCGAGAAGTCAAATTCAGGGAGCACCTGGGAACAGAGAAATGTGTTTTCATTCAGACAGTGTCTTAACAATATGTAACAATCCCCGGTAATTAAACACCACTATAGACACATAACTCCTTTTTAAAATATAAAGCCATCAATTCAGAATTCAAACCTTTTTTACCACTTTGTGTGGCAACTAATTTGTATTGACTGTAACCATGGAAGTGAATAATAGTAATCCAGTGAATGTGTGTCATGTGTTACCTTTGTCTCCTTCTTATGTCCTCCAGCCAGCAGCTTCATAACCACTATGTTGGGTTTGGCCACCTTCAGTATACGGTTCACCTGTTATTGTTCATTAAAAGCTGGTTACTGACAACGTAGAATGTAAGAAGTAACTTCATGCAGACAACGGTTGGTACAATACAGCAGAAAACATACTGTGACCCCATAAAACATGAGGAAATCTATTAAGGAATAGATTAACAACTTAATTTGTTCTGAGGAATTTCAAAACACCAAACAGCATTTCTTTTATGATAGTCTCATTTACTGACCTCTGGATCTGGGATGGGCACATTTTCTAGGATGAGCTTGGCCTGTTGAAAATGTTTGCTGGCGGCCAGGTAGAGGTCAGCCGGGCCTGGCGGAGGATTATATTTCTTCAGATCGGACATTTCCTGGAGCGGTCAAGGGCGGGAACAAAGTCAGAAAGAAAAGTCTAACAGAGTATGGATGGGAGGGTACGAAGAACAATGATGAAATAAAAGCAAGGGATGGAAAAAGTACCTTAAACTGGATGTAGTGCACAGGTGGGGGGGTGACCACACTGTTGAACGGGGCGAAGCGATGCTCGTAGCGAACCTGCTCGCTGTCGAGCTCAAACTGAGGCTTAGGCACCTTTCCGTCCATATCCAAAGCTACCATTGTCTGGAGAGAGAGAGAGAGAGAGACAGAGGCAGAGAAAGGACAGATTACATCTCTGTGGGACATCTCAAAGGGGAGTGAGGAGGGATCATTAATCCATGCCTTACCTTGTACATGCCAGCACACATGTTCTGGTATGCTTGACTCATGGTGATCTCCTTGCTGAGAGGGCGAACTGCAAAGTTATCCCAAATATATCAGTATCTGCGCTTACACCAACAGGAAGAAACCAATTTGACATAGAATGGGAGGATGATGCAATGACGTGTACTTTTCTTCTTCTTCTTGGTCTTTTTGCTGCTGCGTCCTTTCAGTTGCTCCTCCATAATCCGCTCCTCTGCCATCTGAGAGGAGTCGGCTCTGCTCAGAGTGGACATCAGCCACGCGTAGAGGAACTCTGACAGGTACCTACGGTCAAAGAAAAGCATATTCACAGATTAACAAAATACTCATGTGTATGATGTTGAGAGAAGATTTAGGCTTCATCCATACTACTACGTTTTCTTTTGAAAATGGCATTTTCTATAAAACTAAAACCAACTCTGTCCACATGCTCGTCAGGGGGTCATGTGATAAGAGCCTGATGAATCAGCCAAGGCTATGTTGTGGCTGAAAAGACTCAATCAGCTAGCGGTTGCCAATGTCTTCATCGTCATTTCCAAATATCTTAACATTGTTTCTTCCCCTCCAGGCTGAAACACAGCGCCAGAATTTTCAAACTAAAACTGGGACAGCAGCATTTCCAAACTTCTCAGTTTGCAGCTCTAAAACTCCAGAGTAGTGTGGACGCCAGGCGTATCCGTAGCAGAGTTGATGCATTTTCAAATGAAAATGTTGTAGTATGGATGTAGCCTTAGTGCGTCCCAACTATGGTCATTCAGCAAAAAGAATTGTGTGTGCTCCTACCAGTAGATGTAGTAGTACTCATGCATGCTGTAAAGCTCCAGTTCAAAGCCACTCAGCAGGTACTGGATCATGATCCTCAGGTTGTGGTAGAGGATCCAGGTGCCAAGACAGGCGAGATGCTGTCGCTGAGGCTCAAGTTTCATCAACAGGCCATGCAGCGCCGCGTCCACCTTCTCTGCCTGTAAAGCACAGAGGAAGACTTTAGTAGCTGGTTTTAAAATGATAAAATCCATGTCCCTGAAATGAATGAATGAAATCATAGGTTTAAGGTGCAACAGGTGAATTATTGTGGACCTAAAAGTTTCCTATCCAAATCTAGGATTAACTTGTGTGGCACAAAAAGTGAAAACAGTGTCGTGTTCAACTGTATGAAAGGAAAAGTGAAGAAACAGCTGTAGTTCACCTCGTCCTGCAGCGTGGCAAACTCTTCAAGAATGTGACCCAGCTTGTCTCTCTGCCGAGCTCGGTTGTGTCCGTGGATCTGGATCAGGCTGCAGAATGGCTACAGGGAGAATTGATAACATACTTACACACATAAGTAAACACAGTTTCTTCTACTTGCCTATACATAGGGAATGTTAATGGTAGAGTAGCCTACACTTTCAGAGCTGATAATCCAATCCTCTTATTACAGTACAACTGAAAATGTCCCATTGTCCTTTCATTTGAGTAGATAGCACAGATCTTATCGAACTCTTTCATGAAAGCAATTCTAAACTACAAACTATTATCGTTTATTAAACTTCTGAAAACAGCCCAAAACGTGTACAGAGCAACTGAGATATCAAAATGTATTTAACTGCAGCAGATGTGCAGACCCTATGGATAGGAACAGTAAAGGGGACGTACTCTGGAGCAGTGTGTAACAAAAGAGTCGATGTAGTCCTTAGCCTGGTGGTTGTTAAACAGACAACACCTGGGGAGACACACACACAAAAAGCTCAAGACACAGTCAACAGACAAGATTTAAAAACAATGACCGAGATAAACCACTGACGTGAACAACCTGAAGTGATTCACAGGGTTTTTATCCAATGACCCACTTACTTGTAGGAGAGGACAGGAGGGCTGACGAAGTACCTCAGAGCATCTTTAATCATGTCCTGCATCAGGTGGGTGCCGAACACTTTCTTATTATCTATCAGGAACGTTGTCTGGATATGCAGGAAAAAAATCTGTTTGATTTTCATATACTGGGTTTTAAATTAACATCTCGTTTTATAATACAGTTTGAAACACGGTTGAAATGATTTTATTACTTGCTGCATATATGTATAGGAGCAACAACAACATGTAACACATTTCAAAGGGTTTCTCTCGGATCAGAGAGCAAATATAGCAACAACTCTGACGAATGGATTAGAACAACAATCGTTCACTCACTTGAAGTAGTGATCTGGAGAGCACACATGGAGACTGCTCACTGAACTCACAGAAGAAGTCCTGGTGAAGCCACAAACACAATATTCAGGTTAACAACGGCGTGTCTTAATCTTTTGTATTTTTTTAATATGGCTAAGAAATATTTGTGTCTATGTTTACCAGTATGCCATGTAGGTTGGTGGTGTTGATCACGTCGCAGACAGTCTTGATACGTTCTATAAGTTTGCTGAAGTAAGCGACCATGTCCTCCCTCTTAATAATCTTGGCGTAGCGAGGAAACGTGGGAGGCAGCAGTCTCTGGTTGACCAGGGGCTCAAAGCCCATCATGATGGGGTGGTCTGCAGCAGGCACAGAAAGAAACACACAAAGGTTAATTAAGGTCACATTTCATAACTATTAAGTAATCTGGTCTAAGAGACTCAACTAAATGGAGTCGAGTAGAACAAGAGAAAAATGAACCCAAACTTTTAACAGACTTTTTGGTGTGTAGAAGTCTCTTGAGGTAGAGGACATACATTATCTAGCATCAAGTGGACACTATATTGTACCGGTCTCAGTTGCCATGACAACCTATTGACTAGACTTCGGGAGAGCAAGAATATGTATAATATGTGCACATTTTCATTAATGATTTATCTTTCGTTTAATTTTTTTATTTTCCAAACTGAGATCCTACGCATATGTATGCATGTGTGTGTATGTGTTACCTCCTTTAGTGGTGTCATTCTGTGACTGGATACCGTGCTGAATACTGGAATGAATGGCTGATAAGAGGTCAGCTGCTTGGACCACAAGCTTCTGGGCCTCACCCACTGAGCTGGTCTGATAAAGATTCAAACACAAACAAATACTTACAAAGAAAAAATATTCACATTTCTGTAAGTAAACAATACACTTTTATGCAAGGCGCTTCAATGCTAAGTATCAGACAGAAACAGATGTCAGACACTTATTCGGTCACTGTCTTGTTTTTGTGTGCATTACCTCTTTTTTGGTGAAGGCAATCAGTGCAGTCAGTAGAAGGCGTGTGAACTTGATCCTATTGAAAAGTGCCAAGTACTGCTGATGCTGAAAAAAAAACATGGACTAACATTAAACAGGCATATAAACATATACAGTTATTATAACTATATAACACAGCCTCGTTTTTGGACTGATTGTTTTTCTTGTTTGCTTTATTTTTGTTTCTAAAATAAAACAGATGGAAATTCCCAAGTAGAGTCTCTAAAGGTCACCTCAGGCCCACACGCTGATTGATGGAAGATGGGAAAAAAGTTATAATAAACAGAGACAGAGAAGAAGGCGTTGTCTTGTGGGGATCCAGTACAAGGCTGTGACAGAGCAGTGACTCTGTCTGATTTACTACTCACATCCTATTAATTTTATCATGAAATTGCAGTGTTTAGCTTTTGGATGCTCTAAATGCTTCTCCATAAACATGACTTCAACATAAAAACAAATATGTAAAAAAAAAAACTCCACACATAGAAGAATGAAGCCACACCTCCAGCTCAACCTCTGGGTCCCGCTGCTCACCCTGTCGAATGCGCGTGCTCTGAGGGAGAAGAAGATAAACAAGGAACGATATTCAGAAAAGCATTTGTATTTGTAGAAGTTCATTGAAATGACAAAGAGAGAGTAAATACCTTAACTTTTCTCTGTAACTCATCCTCCACATCTTTCAGCATACCTGGTAAAATGAACACATGCGAGAAAGATGACATCAACTACTGTATCTTTGTTCTTATGAATGAACTGTATTCATCTGTAATGGCATCAAATGTCTACAGCATACATGAACCTGTGGACTTTGTTACAATGCAGTACTTGTACCTGTCACCCGCAGGTCTGTAACATTATTGGCCATCTTGAAGCCATAAGTCATGGCCTGGAAATCCTCCTGTAGAAAAGAGTGAGACAATCAGATATTGAACTTTTCAATATCTAAGTTCCAAGACAATGACCTTTTACCATAGTAATGATTTTTTTTCATAAATACCAGTGGAAAGAAACACATAATATTAAATTGAATTACCTGATCCAAAGAGAATATAAAGAGACACCTAGCCTATAGCCTAATTATAGCCACAGACATTTGCAAATAAAATTAAGCCTTCCAGTGCAGTGTCACTCATGCACAGGCACAGTTAAATACTGTAGAAAGGTGCTTACCTCCTCGAACACAGCAGCCTTGTTGACTTTCTCTCGGGCAATGTCACACACCTTCAGGATGCCCAGGGCAAAGGATTTGAGTGCTGGCTCCTCGATGAGGTCCGGGTTATGGACGTAAAGACACGTGAACACAGTCTGTGCCAGGGAGTGACCCTCCAGCCATGTGATCTAAGTATAAACATGTTTAAGTAGACTCATCAACAAGGACCTCCCACAGTGGTGCATGTGTCTGTAGAAGAGAGCTACTACAACACAAATCACCCTCTTAATGGTTTCATCCAAACACAAACCTCTAGCATTATATATTATGCACAAAAAAACACTGACTGCATGTTGATGAATTCCCAACAGATTGGCAAAAACAAAGGCTCTCATTGTTTACGAAAGTGAGACTCACCAAACAACAGAAAGATGTGTCGATGATCCCAATGAGTTCAGGAAGACGGAGGTCTTTAACCTTGATGACACCTTCCTAAAATCAAGAGAATAAAACAACAGCAATGTTGATTTAACTATTTACTGTGACAAATCAGGCCTTTTGTGCTGATTCCTGGCAATGAATTGGTTTACATTGGACAGTGGCACGGTACCTTGATAGCTTGTTCAAAGTTGAGAACTTTCCTGTTGACCTGGTTTCCAATCATTCCTGCATCCATCTTAGGATCCATCATCTCTATGGCTGACATAGCCTCAAAAAGGCCAAACCTGCCACCACAGAAGAGAGATTAGTCTATTTTTTAATGTCTACATCTTAGATTCTGAACAGTAGTAACAATACTAATTATAATACTGACAGCTGCTGCAGACATTAATATAGTTATACATGAAACACTATGTTGACCAGTGGTTTTAAAACTTTTTTCTGGCATGCTTCCCTTCATTAGCCGTAAAAAAAAACTCAATAATAAAACGAGCATGTTGGCATGACATAAACTCTTGATTGTTTTCCATATTACATTAAACATTATCATTAAACTTGGTTTCATTCCATATTTTTCCCTTGGGTTAGGGTTAGGGTTCCAGCCGCACCTACCAACAGTGACTCTATGTCCCAAGTTTGAGAACCACTGACTTTCTCCACTGAAATATATTATATGAACTCTAATTTGTTTATTAGAGGACAAGCAAAATGACTAACTTCAGCTCGGGGGAAGTGATTTTTTTTCAGTGAAGTAGCAGTTTACTCACAGTTTGTCATGAAGCAACTCCCCAAGGTTCAACTCTGGATAAATAAAGGATGAGGACAAGGTCAGAGGAGAGGAAGAAGACGTTATTCCCTTTGATACATGTAACTTTACACTTGTTACTCACGTGCGCGCGCGCGCACACGCACGCACGCACGCACACGCACACACACACACACACACACACACACACACACACACACATACTTTACCTTTGCATGAACCCTTGAATTCATGTGTAATATCAACCCAGTTGGCATTGTTTCTCATCTTTTCTGGGATGCCTAACCCCCAGCCAGCATCATCATCCTCAACTGATGACTTCATCACCATGGTGACTAATAAAGACAGAGAGAACCAAGACAAAGTGTTCACAATATTACAAAACATTAGCAATTACAACGTCATGATTCATCAGGAAATATACATTAACGTACACACAATAATTTACTACTTCTCTTCAGTTCTTCCACAAGACATACGACTAGTTACTCAACTTTCTGTTGAGTCATCAAGCATTAAACTGGCAACAGAACTGGCACAGGCAGCTCACATGTTAGTGTGCCTACACGGAGCAGACACAAAAGTTATAATATTTTCAAACTAGCTGGATATAATGAACAATTCTTACAGGAATTACAGCTTCTCATTTCCCAGCAGTATACTCTTGAATCAGCCATGCAACGTTTAGCTATATTTTACGCTGATAAATAAGAACAAACCTACATGGTTTATCATTTACATTACACTTCATTTAGCTGACGCTTTTATCCAAAGCGACTTAGAATAAGTGCATTCAACCGCGAGGGGACAAACCCAGAACAACAAGAATCAAGAAAGTACAATTTTCTTCAAGAAAGCATCCAGCCCAGTTATCTCGGTACTGGACCTACATGTTTCTGTATGTATAAACTTCTTTTCACATGTTAATACTTCACAATAGTAGACTTGACACGCGTAACATCATCATGCTCTGTTAACACACTTGAGAAGTTAGAGCCTAAAAAGGTGAACATTTCACAACTGAGCATCCTGCACAGTCTCAGCCTCTGAGTGATAACTCATTTATAAAGGTATATTTACAGTGTAGTGTTTATAGCACATCTATCTCCCCTCCCCAAATGCCTTTTAGCTTATATTTGACAACTGAGCTGGGAGGTAACACACTGACTGAAATCGACATGACCTGATCACATGCGAGCAAAATAAAGATCACAGGTTAAAATTCGAATGAATCATTAGCATTAGTATCTGTATCTGAGATAAAAAACCAAGCTAAATGTCCAACAAACACACAACCGAACCAGTCTGTATTTTAACTGCCTCCTACTTTCACTCACACCAATATAGCCAGGTAACCTACATACAATACACAATTTAAAAAACAGCCAAGACATGTTAGCTAGCTACCATCAATTAGCCTGCTAACAAGCTAATGCTGCTCATACTGTACATTTCCTGTCAACAAACCCTGAATATCACCAGTTTAACACGTTGTTCAATTGAACAAGGTGCACACAAAACTAACGGTGTTATAAGAAAGTCACAATTCGTTGTGAATTGGCACGTACCTCAATATCTTGTATTATTTTGTGTAGCTAATCAAGACCTTCATCGAGAACTGTGAGAACCGGCGCATAGCTTTGACGTCAGAAGCCGCTGTCAGGTCAACACGGGAAATGTAGTCCTAGTGTGACAAGAAGGAGCTCAAGCCTCCTAATGGGGCGGTTATAGCGTGAAACCAGCGCAACGGAGCTGTACAACTGCGTTAAAGATGCATTTTGGTGAACTTTACGGCGCCAGTTGCTCTTTCTGGAGCATCTCCACCCTCGTCCTGTCTGCACATTAAACACACACACACACACAGCAGGGGGGGGGAGGGGGTGTCGCGATATCCCCCGACAGCCCCTCTGACAGTCGGGGGCTGGTGTCATCACAACATCGCCAGGGCGTTCCAGCTCCAGCCTCAGCCTCAGCAGCAGCGGCAGCAGCAGCCCCGTTATCTCGGCACTGGAGCACCCGGACCGGGACAACACTTCCTCTCCGTGCAGGTTCGTACAACCCCCGTCATTGCCAATGCGACACCCGCGCACAGCTTCAGCTAACACCGCCTGTGCGCTCTTCATTTACTGCGACCACATTCAGCTGCTAGCTAACCCGCAGGAAGGCGGCCGTGTCGATGAGCGACTCCCCCCCAGCAGGTGCAGCCCCAAGCTAGGTTTAACATCGGGATGAGCAGCACAGCCTGGTGGTTTATCTCGCTAAACAATGGGCAGGTGACAGCCTCTACTCACCCGCATCTCCCCGCAGGTTGGTGTCATGGCAGAAGCCTGGTTAAAGGTTTAGTGTGTAGGATCTAGTGGTGAGGTTGCATGTTGCAGCTGAGCACCCCTCATTGCCCCCTCATCTCCCCCTCACCTTCAAAACATGACAGAGAAACCATGGTAGCCTCCAGTTGTCATACAAACTCAAAAGGTGTTTAGTTTGTCCAGTTGGGGCTACTGTACACAACATGGCGGCCTGCATAGAGAGGACCTGCTCCAGATGTAAATAAAAAGTATTTAAATATATAGGGTCCATTCTAGGGTGAGGAAACAATAATTCGTACAATTTAGATGATCACACAATAGTAAAGACATCACTAAGATTATTTTATATCCAATTTCTGCCAATATTTATAGTATAATTTCTGTGTTTAGTTTGTCCAGTTATGGCTACTGTAAACAACAATGGCGGCCTCCATAGAGAGGCCCCGCTCCTGATTTAAATATAAAGTATTTAAATATCAAGGGGCCCCATTCTTGAGTGAAGAAAACAACAATTTGTACAATTTAGATGAAACACATATCCAATTTCTGCCAATAGATCCCTTTCACCTTAATCTTACACACTGAACCTTTCCTTGTTTAGTTTGTGGAGTCATGTTTGTCCAGCACAGGCAGCCCTGTAGGGTCGTTATCATGGGGGGCAGGCTGCCATCTGTCTGGTGTAAGCTAGCCGTCACACCCCGACAGCTTTACCATCAGTTTGGCTAGCGTATAGAAACATGCATGATCTTCCTCTGTAAGTGTGACCTCAGCCCCCGTACTTGTCTGGTAAGAAAAGGGGTGATGGGCTTGTGCAAGGTTTGGAAAAGCCTGACTAAGGAGATATGGTGAGCCCTCTTAGTTTACAGCTTGTTTTAAACTGAAGAGGACACCAACACCTTTCTGTTTCATGGCGGTGTTTCTGTAATGTTTAGTGTGTCGTCGGGATTTTAAGCACAATATAACCTTGTGACACCAGTCCAATGACACAATCAATCTGCCACTAGTGATTTACAGCCTCACATTTTACAAAAAGCTCTGTTTATGACTCATCTCAACCCATTAATGCTTCTGTATTCACTGTCTGACCTCATTTAAAACCCTGTGAAAATCCAATACACTCAATTGTGGCTTGTAGTCAGTTGCTACATATGTTTGCTGAATGATACTGTAGTTTACTTTACCTCCCTGAACACAGAGTAATTCTTTTTATAACCTTGTGTTCAGATTAGCTCGTCCATAGTTCTTTCGTGTGACGACACCTGAGATCTGCAGCATGTAGGACAGATGCTTTTTGTTGTGTAATATCAGTCAGCAGAAACTATGTGTGTGTGTGCTCCATAGTTGTGCTGTTGTGATACAGTCAAGATGAGGCAGCTGCAGGCTACGGCAGCTGCAGGTACACCCAGCACAGGTCACTAGTTTATTACAGGGCTACTGCAAATGCACAGATCAAGACATTCACACCTTCAGTTACTTTAGATATCATCTGATTCATTTTAAACATGTAATGTTTGTTCATTTTTGTAAGTGAGGTCTTTATTTTCTTTCTCTTGCAGACGTCATGAATTGTTGAGTTGGTCAAAATGAACAAACCTAAAATGGCCACAGAAAAAGGGTGAGTTCCTTTGCTGTTCCCAGAACAGTCAGATGCAATTTCACATGTGCACACAAACACACGCATGCAGCCCGGCATATTGCGTGCATGTGCTCCTGAGTGAAACCTGCTCTGTCACAACCATCTGTTCACACAATGCTCACTCTCCCTTTTTGTCGATACTTACCTTCACCCTCCCTGCGGTCACTCTGCTCTTGTACTGTTTTAACTTCAGTTGCACCTGCGTTTTCTTTCTCCGATGGTTATCGTGTTGTCACAATGTGTGTGTGGAAAAGAGAGAAAGTGTGTGTGTGTGTGCATGCACGTGTTTGAGTGAGAGTGCAGGAGTGTGGAGATAACTAGGTGTCCTCACTGGAACCACCCGTATGTTTTTGTCATGACTAAAAATAACAGCACCCATATTTAATTCAGAATTTACGCTCAGCAAAACCTTTTCATGTATCTACCCTGAATCTGTGTTCGTGTGGGTATTATGCAATCTTTTTATATTGGCTGCACATCTCCCTTGTTATGTTTTCCTTTCCTCATTCTTGCATCACTTTGTACATCATTCTTTCTATTTTTCTAGTTTTTTCTTCTTCTGTCTCTGCACACACACACACACTCTCTTTTCCTTCGTCTCTCTCAGTCTCTCTCTCTCTCTCACTCTGTCTTTATAAGGACATACGAAAAACCCAGCTCCACTGGGTTCAATCCCAGTTTTGATTCTCTCTCCCTTATTTGCTGTTGCTGTACCAACTACTGACCTCTAACCTTGTGTTTCCATCTGAGCACCACTGAGCTAAGACAGGAGAATTGGTCAGTATTTCAGAAATAGTGAAGCACAAGGATACGGCCTCAACACAGCTTCACTTGAACAGACTTCTTTAAGTCATACTCAGACTACTTGTTAACATGTATTATCAATTTATAATTGTTTTTACCTTTACACTATATTACAAAAAAGTATATTTGTCTATGACTATTTATAAAGATGGACGACATGATTGCTCCCTTAAAAGTGAAGTCTTGATTGCCACCTGTTGCCCATAAACCCTGCCTCCTCCATGTTAGTGGAAGAGACATGGACCAATCTATAACATCAAAGTACATGTCAATTCATTCCTCCACAAAGAGGTTTTTTTAAATTGCAGGGAGTCGTTATCACACTGATGTTTGTCCAATTGCTAATTTTCCTGTATGTATGGTTTTGATTATTGATGTTATATAAAAATGGGGTGAAATGTCATGACTGACAGTTGAGACTGACTCACAATTGGTCAAGTGCATGCATCTGCGGGACCTCACTACTTCACCCTTCAATGCGCAAGATGGCAGCGTTCATATGCAGGATATTTTGGCTTCAGTTCTGGATGGTGGGACGAAGTGGAGACGCATTGTCTATCTTTATTTACAGTCTGTGCTGTGAACATATGAGAGCGTTTGCACATATGAGGTGCTGCTTAATCAGAGACATGGAACAGGAAATCATGATGTTTTTCTTGTAGCACATGTATTATAGCATCCACTCTGTGTTTGTGAATATTGCATCATGACTCATTATGCTGTGTGTGTTGCTTACGCTGATCTCTGATCTTTCCAGATGGGCTTGAATATGCAGTGTTTTTGTTTTTTTTCTCACTACAGGAGCACATTAATAAAGGAAGCTATTCATTCTTTCTAAAGGTAAAACCATGTGTGTATTTCCAGTGTTCCCAGTAACTCCAGGGTACTGATGCTTCTGGGCCAGCTGGAGAGGATGAGTGGAGAGGCCATGTTGAAGGATGTCGAAACAGCTCGACAGGTCACCGCAAAGATACTTCATCTCATACAGACGCAGGGTGAGAAAGAGCATGCGCACACACACACACACACACAAACACACAAACGCTTTAGTGTAATAATGTAAAAATTGAGTACCACAGCATATTTGCTGCTGTAGTGAAGTACGCCATACGCCTCAAATTGCATTGTTGGCAGTGGTTCAGGTCTGTTATGCTCTAGGATTATCGCACCCTCATTAACATTTCTTGAAATAGCAGTAGGCCTTTTTTCACAGCAGCTATTTTGACATGTCATAGTAGGAAAAGCACAGGCGTTACTCACAACATTGACGATGGCTCAAGTTTCCAATTGAGACGTGACAGTGTAACAGTGAGCCAGCATGAAAAATACCAATACCCTGAGACTGAAGCTGCTCAATGGAATTCGTATCCCATTGTGTTGTTTACACATGTGATTTTCGACCGTGACAAAGTCAAAATGTGTGCCGTGGAAAAGGCTCTTTAACAAAATAATAAGGTGAGTTCAAGTGTAAAGTAATGAAACTTTGTGATTGTTATATATGAAATTTACTTTCGAATAAAACAACAGAACAAACATTCTTCTTGTAAAATCGTCTTCATGGATCCATTACCCACAATGCAACTCAACCACATTTAGTGAGTGAGTTAATTTATTCTTAATTAATCTCAAAGGAAGCAGTGGACAGTTCAGTAAGAGATTCAGGTTTGTTATTTCATTACATTTCACTTCTTTCTAACGTCATCCACTGATATCTATTTAATGAGATCGTGTAAGGATAGCCAATGGATGGGTGGATGCTGTCCTCCAACACCAGGAAACTGACTGGATGGACTTCCCCTTTTATGATTTCCTATTTCAAAGCCTCAGCTTGTCGTGTTGAGTTGATTTTATTCATTACAAAACACGTTCAGTGACAATGTTGTGTAACTATAGGTGGTTAAGTGCAGCAGTGGTTCCCGTGATGGTTCCCGTGATTGCTCTTTGAGGGGAGATCAGAGCAGCAGCAGAAGAGGGAGGCATTGTTCGGTATCACTATTTATAACAGACTGAAACACAAATGTAGTCACACATTCAGTTTTCAACAGGAGCAGGGATGAATTGCAATCTCTGATGCAGGCGTTATTTCTCTACTGCTTTAAGAATTGGTGAATTGATTTGTCAAACAAAAATTACTTATTATTTTTTATGTCATTTATCAAGTAAAATATCAAACATACTCCTGTTACAACCTCTTAAATGTGTGCTTTTGCTGCTATTCTTTGATGTTTTACATTATAAATTCATTATATTTGTAATACATACATTTTTTCTCTGAGTGTATGAAAGCACACACATCCAAACTCCAAAGATGAGCTTTAGGTGCTGGACAGAAGCAACAAAAACAAGATGACAAGAAATGTCCCCAAACCAGTTTAAGCTCCCACAAGCTTTTTTTTTTCAGGTAACATTTTTGGCACAGGGTCAGGCTGAGGGATTGTGGGGATATTCAGGAAGAAGGACCTGTGCCCGAAATGTTCCCTGGGAGGTAATTAAGTTTGTGGGAGCTTCAACTGTTTTTTTTACCACCTTGGGGCATTCAATAGATGGAATTATTAATCAGGTAATTAAACAAACAACAAATATCAACAGATCAGTTGAAAACAAAAATAGCTTCTTGCTTGCCCTCATTTATTCAAGATCCAATCTGTGTTTTTTCTTTCATTCCCCCCCCCCATGTGGTTGCGAACCCACAAACCTTTTTTCAGTGTGGATTTTTTAATCACTTGAGTCATGTGGTAGAGGACTCACTACAGTGTGAATATGTGGTTGAATTCGGTTCAGTCAATGCATAGTATTTTGAGCCTTTTTGAGACTTTCTCTGAGCTTCTTTCCTCTCACTTTTCTTGAATACCATCTCTCCTCTTATCATAAAGTTTTGCTTCCTCCTTCTCTAAAGTGAACTTGTACGCAGAGGAAAGGCAATCTCTGTCCATGACCACGTCAATCATCGTATATCAGCTGTTCCTCTCATCTACGGTTTGGCTGACCGTCACACCCTGTATGCAGACTCAACATGAAATGTGGATAAGTCTGACGTCGGTTAGGGGAAGTGGGTGGGTGGGTGGGTGGGTGGGGGGGGTCTATGACCCTGTTCACAGTAACTATACACCCAAAGGACTTTGCTGTACTCTTGTCTCATGTTCTGAGTCTTAGGAGCTTAGTGGGAAGGAAAGAAATACCAAGAGAAAGAACAAGGATGATGGGAACAAACAAAAGTAAGGAGTAGTAAACAAACTTGTATATTTGATTGATTAAAAGGTGAAGACAAAAAAAATCACTCCACAGACCACAGGCGCCTTTGTTATAAATTAATCTCTTAGAGACAGTAGTTCTTTCTTTCTCCCTCATCTGCGGTCAGAAATCCAGTGTCTGTTTTCATTTGAGAGTTTGGCTGCTCCCCTTTTACCCCCAGTGCTGAGGAGGAAAAAAAGAGGACTGTCAAGAGAAAGAGGAGAGGTGTCTCGTGCTTTTGTTTGTTCTCCATAGGGGCAGTATGTGGTTTAGTTTTCTCGTAGCGTGCTAGGTTCACAGTGTCCTGCCCCCGATCTCAGTGTGTCTGTCCACAGTCAGACAGGTTTGTTGAGGAGTTTATTTCGAGCCTTAGAGGGATAGACAGATACCAGTGAAGTTTTTAAAGCGATTTACCTTATAAGGCACAGTATCAACGTCTTAAGTGGTAGATTCACAGTCGACGCGCACTGTAAACTTTTAGGGCTGCAGACGCAGTGAACCTGGAATTTGTGGAAACAGAAGCTTTGGTCAACTTTGAGACCTTTGTTATGAAATGGAGTACGGTCAATCTGTGGTCTCCCCAGACCCACAAGGTATGGTCCAGAATGAGCAAAATATACTCTTAGCATTTTAATTGTTTGAGGTGTGTTGCATTTAATCTTAGACCCTTAAAAATCTTTTTAAAATAATACAGTATTACCTATGATTTACCTACAATGGCAATTAATGTTGTTATACTTTATTTTAGGAGTGCCAGACTAAACTAAAACTAGAAAACAATATTTGATTCAAAAGACACCTGTCTGTGTCAAACATTTAACATTTTTCACTTTGGTTGGATTAGGATGGAAAGTGAGTGTATCTGCAGTACTTTTAGTGATCATCTGTTCCTGATTAATGACTCAAATCTCCAAAAAAAAAGACATAAATATGTACAGAGTAAAGTTAAAGGGCAACATCATCAAGTAATTGGCAGATCACAATTAGCTGGCATCATCTTTACTTTTAAATGAATCATAAACTTTAGAACACACATTTTTCCAAGTGAAATACAGTTTCAAAGTAAGACAAATTACAAATTGCAAAATTCAGTAAGTAAATTAAAGATGTAGCAAATAATTTTTAGGTTTGATCCTATGTTTGGTCCTATGTATAACCCAGTGCCGGTTTAGTCTTTGAAGATTAGTGTTGAAATGCCACTTTGTTTTGAAGAGCTTTAAAAAGTCTGGCATGACAGAAATGTTGTCAGAGGACGCCGCTCCCCTGGGCACCAGAGTGTGTGCATTTACATGCTCAGATATGCACATACTTGGGCAAGTGTGGGGAGATGGTGTGTGTATATGTCAGTTGTGCATGCATTTTAGTAACCGATCATGAATCATGAAAGCTGACTGCTTCATCTCCATTTTCCCCCTGCTGTTGGGATGCATTCCTTTTTAAGGAGAGCGAGCAACATACAGCCCATGAACTCCTCCAGTGTATAAACTCATCACCAAATGATATAATCTTCCAGATGGGAAACTTGAGATATGAACTGACCACATTTCTGTCATAACCTGCTGCCGTACAAGAAATCTGACAGCCCTCTTAATTATTTTTATTTTAAAATATTTTATTTAATCAGGCAGTCACATTGAGATCAAGATCTCTTTTCAGAGAGGCCTGAGAATAAGACCTCTGTCCTGGGTCACTTGACCTTAGTATAAATGTTAATATGAAAGCCTTATTATTTTATGTTTTTTAATCATATTTCTCAATAATCCTCAATCATCTTTTTTGTTCATTTCTAAAAGGTTAAATAACATCAGTATCTTTTCACCTCCTCCTCCTCCTCCTCCTCCTCGTCCTGTGTTTGTGATTGAAGAGTTTGCCTTTGTCTCAGGACTCCGTGTGGCCTCTTCAAAGAGGTCTGGAATCTCTCAGATCTTAAATTACAGGGCAAGCATGAGGCCGAAAGAGGTGAGGAGGTGAAGAAAGGAGAAAGAGAAGTTAGCTGAGTAAAAGTTTCTAAGATGACCTTTTAACCTACTTCATGCCTTGTTTTCTAAGAGGAGAATGTCCAAGCTTGTCTGCAGCAGTTCATATTTGACACAATCTAACACTGTGCTTTAAAGATTTGTTTTCTATTGTGAAATACAGCAGAACCTTTCTAACGTCCAGTGACCCTGGACTTGTGGTCTTGACACATAATTAAATGTAATAATATAATAATAATATAATTTCATGTACTTCATGTTACAGAGAAGAGCGGAAAAGAGGTGATGTCCAAAGGCTCCAGTGGCATGGAGGTCATCCTGTCTTCACTGGAGGTCAGCTCACTCATCAACACAACTTGACATGTGACTCTTGTGACATGACTCTTAAGACGACAAAACTATGCCTGGCATGTATGAACCATGTCTTAGGATTTTGAATATACTTATTATGTTATTGTCCAATAGCAATTGCAAAACATTAAACCGTCAGGCTTTGATTGAATTACTTATTGAATAATTACTTCTTTAAAAAGCATTTTAAAATAGTGCCCTTTTTATTCTTTGCAATGGTTTTAAATTATCTGAGTGTATCAATGATGATCTTCGTCGATGCCATCTTTAAAGTAGTGGAGGTTGTCAGCCTCTGACATTGCCAGCTGCAGCAAATTCTACAACTGGTGTCACATTGATCAGTGAGTCTGATTTAGGATCAGACTGCACCACTGGGATCAGTGACTTTCCTTTTCTCTAGAGGCAAAAAGAAGTTAATGTTCAAAATCCTGCAATTGACTCTATACGTATTTAACAAGTTTACTGTTTTTAACTTTGACAGAACTCCAGAGATGTCCAGACCACACTAAACATCCTGTACATTCTCAGTGAGCTGCTGACTGTGGGTGAGCTGAGTTTTGATGAGCTGATTTACTTGCTTTCTTTTCTATTTATTTCAGAGCGCACAAATATTTAGTAAATATATTCTAAAAATATAAATTTGCCAATAATAAATGGTGAATAGATGGTGATATATTTTGCTGGTTAGTTAATCAAGTCTACTGGCCAAGTGCTTCCATCTTGAATGAGGTTTTACCACGTTTTATTGGTTGTTTTTCATTGTAGGCAGAGCTCGCAGGGTGGGAGTGTTTGTGTCTAAAGGAGGAACAGGAATATTGTTCCAGATTCTGAACACTGCCAATAAAGAGTTGCCCCCCAGTGAGGAACTCATGCTGCAGCTTCACTCACTGCTGGCGAAGGTTGGCCCAAAAGGTAAGCTTGATGTAACCACAGAGCCCACCAACATACACACTGGATTACTAACTCATGTTTGTTTTCGTTGAGTTCGCTTTTGTCTTGTTTATCCTCATTTGACTTTGTTATATGGCCAAAGTTTCAGGTAATTTACATCAGGTTAAACATTCTCTGTGCTGTTGGAGATCCCCAGTGGAGTTTTCTTGTAGTCAAGTAAAACATCTGTTTCAGTAGTTCTTATCAAAATGTAGTTTTAGGAGTTTAACAAACATGTTCAGCAAATGTCCTTCTGCATAAAAAACTCAATCGAGATAGTAATCTAATAGTTGTGACCTCACGAAATTACAGAAGTGCTGACGGCTCATTTTAGGCACAGATTATGAATATAGGCTCTGTGCATTTCTCTTGTGGATTGAGCTTTATGATACTTTCACAGCATTCATATAGCATTTAGACTTGTTTTATACATAAGGTTTTCTTCAATATGATACCTTTTAAATTGCACATTGTTTACATGCTTGCAAACAGCCTTTAGTGCTACAGGTGGTCAGTAACCACTCGGGAAGCTGAAAGGAGGGAGACAAAAACCTGGAAAATGGTTATTTGGTGCACACTGACATTGCAGCCTCTGTGTTCAGACAGAAAGTTTGGTGTGAAGGCCCGTTTGTCCGGAGCTATGAACGTCACAGTCGACTTAATGAAACAGAACCTACAGAACACCAAACTTCTTCTGCCCTGCCTGCAGGTTCTCAGGGTTTATTCCACCAACTGTGAGTAACTTTAAACCTTAAAATACATTTCTCAAAATGTTATCCTTCTGTGTTGAAGTTCAAGTAACGTACTTCCCCAAAATACAATTGAATCTCAAACGGATAAATCCTGTAAATGTACAGGATGTATATGTAAATGATAATTCACTGGTAGTTGTGATCTGGTATCTCACATTAGTTTTTTGTTTTTATATGTACAGCAGTGAATGCTATTTCTTTGGGGAAGAATGGAGTGGTGGAGCTCATGTTCAAGATCATTGCACCGTACAGCAAAAAGAACACCAGCCTGCTCAAGTGAGTGTCTGTCTGTGTTAATGAATCGGCATGAATGTTGTGTTTGTTGTGTTATAACAAACCAGTGTGACATCCACAGGCTACAGCTCCCGGACCTCATTCAGACGAAGTTTTATAATATCTGTTGCTGATGTTTTTTCAACAGACCATGTAACTGATGTTTCCCTTGTTTGTAAATCAACAGGGTAGCTCTGGACGCACTTGGAGCACTGCTTAAATCCAGTGAGTAATTTGCTTTGTGGCTTTGAATTTTGTAAAACATAGTGATCTTTAGATGGTGTTTAGCTCCCTGCGGCCGTCTTTCACCTCATGAATCCTTTACTTTTCCACAGCTTCTCTAAAGCAAAAACCGCAATTCATCATTCAGCATGAATTTATTCAACTTATTTAACCCACAATTCCCCCCTTCACTCTACTGTTTTCCTTTTCATTCTTACCACGCTTCTCTTCATCCCATCCCACAGTTGTAAGGTGCTATCAATGCTTTCTCCTTGTCTTCTTCCACGTCCCTGCGCAGAAACTAATGCTCGCCGTGCGGTGGACGGCAGACACGTGCCTGCCTTGCTTACTCTGTACCTGGATTGGCATCGCAATGACACACGGCATCGCCACATGCTGATTCGCAAAGGGTTTCTGGTCTGCATCAGAAACATCATCAACATCAAGCTCGGCAGGAAGGCGTTCATAGAAGCAGATGGCATGAGGATCCTCTACAACTCATCCACTGTGAGTGAGAGGATGACACACAAATGGCAAGCAATTAAAGCATGTGACACATAAAGTAAGTGCTGCACATACACACTGACACTCTCCTCTTCCTGTGGGGTTTTTATTTTCTAGGAGTGTCTCCCGGTGCGGACCCTGGATCCTCTGGTTAACACCTCGAGTATCATCATGAGGAAATGTTTTCCAAAGAACCGTCTGCCTCTGCCCACCATCAAATCAGCCTTTAACTACCAGCTGCCACACATACCTGCTGCAGGACCTGTGGCACAGCTGTACAGTCAACCTGCTGGGGGTGAGTTCACACACTCACACACTCACTCACTCACTCACCCACACACACACAAACGCACACACACACTCACTCACATACGGTTCACCAGAGTATGCCCTAGCTTGTCACTGTGTAGGTATATCCCTAACATTGATTACTATGCAGAAACAGACACACACATTTTGCAGTATACTTCATATAAACAAGACACACTCACACACAGACACAAACACACACATAAATAATGCTTACTTCCCTAGATCGAGTAAATAGTTAATGGCAACACTCATGACACTGCTGCACACAATGTGCCTTACAGGAAAAACAAGTCATCAGCTCAACAACAAGCCCTTACAGAAGGGTAAGACGTACGTAAGACACAACTTCATCCTCAGCTTACATAGACTCACTCACTCCTGCTTTCTCATTGACCTCACTTCATGATCTAACTTCACTAAACTAACACACAACATGTGTTAGTAATAAAGACGTAAGAAAGATGCCCAGTGCCCATTGCATAGTGCTTGCTTGCTCACATGTACTTTCACTGCTCTCAACTAATTTGCTGTCTTCATTGAGTCCACAGGCTGACTGGTAAGATATTTAAGCCTCTTTCCTCTTCCTTCAATCTTTTTCAAAATTTTTTCAAAATGTCTGATAATATCATTATTTTTATATCATAGTTGAATTTACTGAATATAAAGATAAACAACATCAACGCTCCCCAAAAGTGTAGCCAAAGCGCTTGGATCAATACATGGTCGCTGGCTGCAGTATAGGTCATAAATCATGTCTCCTCCTTGTTTGTGGATGGGGATATGGACCAAAATTAAATGTCAAAGTACACATCAAATATCTTTTCTCAAAGATGGTTTCAGTCATTTTAGGAAGTTCTGATTGGATTTAATTAGCTATTTGATGCTATAAATACAGGGGCTTGATCCATACTCTGCAGATTCTGGCTCCAAATGCGCAAGATGGCAGCGTTCATTTCTAGGATATTTCTGCTCGATTTCTGGATAGTGTGAGGAAGATGCATCATCCATCTTTATATACAGTTTATTATATCCACACATTTTTGTCAGTTTCCTTAATTTCCCCTCTACAGTGTCCAAATCTATCAGGAACTCTTTAAAAGAAGACATATGCCAGAATTTTGAAGGTTCTATTTGGCAACAGCAACCTAGTAATGACCTCAGCCTTCGCACAAAGTCGTGTTAACTCATCTGTATTCCCAACATTGTGTCAGTGATGTCATTCAACCAACCATGGAGAACAGTGTACGATTGTAAGCTGCTGTGATTACACTGACTTCTCAGTGAGAACAACTCAACGTGTTGGAAGAAATACTCAGATGCTCAGAATTTCTTCTTTATTCACTATCTCCCACTCATCTCTTGATCATGGCTGCTCATATCTTTTTGTTAACATTTTCTCTGTTCCTGTCAAGTCAGACTCTGTGAGTCTGGTTATGTGCCGACCTTATGCATATTTTCAAAACAACTAAACTCCCAGTTTGCGTGAAGTAAAAGTAAACCATTGAATAAATCTGAGGACAGTCACCTAACAGCTTGTGTGTTTGTGTGTTTTGAACCCAGTGGATGATGTAGTGGATGAAAGTGATGATAACGACGAGACGGAGGCAGACACAGAGAACGATAGTGAGAATGAAGAGGATGAGAAGAATCATAGCTCCGCGGTAAGACTCACACTCACACATCATATTTGACATGACAGCATCATCTGTTACACTCACTGTTTAAAATGTGTGAGTCTCTTTCCTCTGTATGATAGTGGTGTTATAGAGACAGCACAGAGTGTACGTCTGAGTGATTTACGTCATAAACATCTCAATAACATTCTGTCATTGTGATTAAAATTCACAAAGGACTGTGATGTGTAATAATAATTGGCCCCAGTTGGCTCGATGGTGTTAAATTATAAATAGGTCATTTGATTAAAGCTTCAGCCATTTTGTGAATAATTTAGTACTTAATATTACAGCCACGCGACTCACTTTAATTATACAATACTGAATCTCCACAGATAGTGTCATTTGAGGACAGGATTTCTCAGACGTGTTTGATTGTTGTGTTGACCTGTCTAGTTGCACTCAGTTAAATTTCCAGCAGAGGGCAGTCATAGCCCACCAACCACAACACTTTCACATCAAGTCAAACACGTCAACCCTGCCTGATGTGCATTTCTGATTAAATCAAAACATTGCTCTGCATTTACATGGGGTGAGGGGGGGCAAAAGTCTGACTTTACCTACATACACGTTTTGATATGTTTGTTTTCTGCTGTTTGTGTCCTGTTAATCAGAATGATGACATAGAGACGGACCTAAACAAGCTACATCCCAAAAAGAGTCCTAGTCGTCCATTAGAGGAGTTAAGAGTCTATGAGAGATTCTTCCTGGAGCTGTCTGAGGACTTTCAGGTCAGTGTTTTGTGTATATGGTGATAAAACCTAGCAGCAAAATCCCCTAAACATAGATTTAACCCAAGAGTATTTCAAGAGGCTTGTCTGTTAATACTATACGATGGTCATTTGGTCAGTCGGAAGTATTTGACAGTTAATTGGCACAATGATTTCTTATTTTGGTACAGTTTAACATGTAATATGTACTAAGACAAATTAGTACTGTATATATAATGCAAGATGGTCACTGTCCAAGACTTCAATATGTCTTTTTCCTACAGGGGTATAACTTTGAAAGCTCGAAGAGTTCTTCTTCATCATCATCCTCATCATCATCCTCAAGTCGATCCCCTCGGCCAATCATCGTGCCCACAGCTCAATCCCTGTCACCAAAGCATGTCCCCAAACTGAGTTCTCAGGGGGATGGCAGCTCTACCAAAGGACAACACACTCAGCCACCCCCCTCCGCTTCCACTCCCTCTCCCCCTGCATCTCAACCTCCGCTTGAACTGAACACAGTCCACCTCACCAAGGACCAAGACAAAAAAGAAGAGGCCCACATTCCTTCCCCAGATGGACATGCGACCTTGTCCTCCCTCACCAGTCCTCCCTCTCAAGGGCAGAGGATTGAACAGGAACTTGCACATGTGTTCGAGTGTGTCTCTCTAGAGGAGGAGGGGGCTCTTAATGCAGAAGAAGGAATAAAGGGAGACAAACAAACAGGATCTCCCGTCAATGCCACTAGACTCATACAGTCTCCTCTGCTGTTGGGAGGTATCGTGACACGTCGTGTGGGAGGAGGCAGTGGCAGTAACTGGGGTTCAGATTGTGGCTCAGAGGGAGCTGACGATGAAGGAGGGGAAGGAGCAGTCCTGGAGGTGCCAGACACGGCGCTGCTCCTCTCACTGCACGACCCTGACCTTTACGTGGAGATGGTGAAGGGAACACACTCTGTACCTCAGTATGCTGAAGTGGCTTATCCAGACTACTTTGGCCACGTAGCCCCAACATTTAGAGAACCCCTCGTGGAGAGAGTTTATGGTGTACAGAGGTGAGATATATCAATGAAACTGGGGGAAACCAATTGGCATAAAAACATGGGTATACATTAGGAACTATGGAATAAAAACAAGTAGAATTAAGCTGGAAAAAAGGAAATACCTGTAGTGTGCAGTAATGTTTTGCATGCCAGATATTTGTATTTAGAATATTTAGAAACATTTCTGAGCCTTTGACTTACACTGACTTACACTGAATGTGCAGCTGCAGACTGCACTTCTGCAAGGGACATTTTCTTCCAGGGACAATTTTTGCAGGTATAACTCAGAGGGTAGAGCGTTACTCTTGTTCTCAGAAGGTTTGCAGTACGATCCCCAGGTCCTAGTTTCCTTGAGCAAGACACTGAACTTGTAATTGAGCTGATGCTGCATCGTCCGTGTGGACATGCAGTCCATTTACCAAGTACAATCTGGAAAACCTTTAATGCAATCATGTGCTGTAGGTATATTTTTGGACTGGCTTTGCAGTCTGCGAGCTACACTTTACACATTTAACTTTGTTATGAATCTAAGGTTATGGAGGCAGGGAAAGACATTTCTTATAGCTTATTGCATTAATCCTCATTTATTAACCATATCCATTGTGTGCATTAAGTTTGTCTGTGGGTCTATCCATGCAGGTCTAAGATATTCCAGGACATTGAGAGGATGATTCATCCTAATGATATCCTGGATAAAGTCGTTTATGACCTGGACATCCTCAGGTGAGTTCCTCTTACTGGGTCTCTGACCTAAACATCACTCAGAGTAAATGGAGCTACAGTTTGTGAGCCCTGTGACATTCACGTTTCACATTAGCTCAATTGATCATCTTCATCTTGAAAAGGGTAATGACTTCTTAAAGAGTGTCATTTGTTCCTCATCATGTTTCAGTTGTCCCGTGATTGAAGACGACGGTGAATCGCTAAAGTTCAACTCTCAGTTTGAGTCTGGCAACCTCAGGAAGGCCGTTCAAGTTAGGAAGTAAGTTTGAATAAAAGTTCCACATTTCTGTGTGTATGTGTTTTAATTAAATCACAATTATCACCATACATGCATGTAAAGCTACTGTCAGCTTACCAAATTTTTTTCTGAAATCAGACTGAAAAGAAAAGATGTGATGCATGGGAATTTGTGAATGCTTGATAATGTTCGAACATTTAGAGTCTTTGTTGTGGTGTGTTTCCAGATATGAGTATGACCTGGTGCTGAATTCCGACATCAACAGTAATCACTACCACCAGTGGTTCTACTTTGAGGTGAGCGGCATGCGTGTCGGAACTACTTACCGCTTCAACATCATCAACTCTGAGAAGTCAAACAGCCAGTTCAACTATGGTGAGATGACACAACAACACCCAACAGCTTTTCATTCTCCACCTGACCAACAGCACATGTGTATATTGTATGTAAATAAAACTGAATTGACCCATGACTTTTGACCTACAGCTTAAAAGCCTCAAACCAGCACAATGTGTTATTTGATCATGAGACAGCACACTTTCTTAATCTTTGTTGCATTGCCTGTCTCTCTGTGTGTGTGTGTGTGTGTGTGTATATGTGTAGGCATGCAGGTGCTGATGTACTCTGTCCAGGAGGCGATCAGTGGGAGGCCTCGTTGGGTCAGAACAGGATCAGACATCTGTTACTACAAGTAGGTACAGACACAGTGGATGTGGGGAAATACTTTGAAGAGAGAGGCAAAATCTGACTTTGTATCAGTGTAATATTCACAGGGAGCAAAGGTTTTCATGCCGCGTACCAATCTAATGCAATTCAGTACAACTGTTCAACGATAAATGTAATGCCTGAATATTGTATTTTATGATATAGCAGTGTTTGTTTTCCCCATTTATATGCATCACAATGGCAGAATAATAACACTAGACACTTAAAATGATTTATGAAAGGTAATTGAGTAGCAAAACACAGAACAAGTGCACTTACTAAAGTGCCCAATAAGTGTTTTATAGAATTACGGTTGTTATATTGTGCAATATTTACTTATGAAGTGTTTCTCCTTTTCTACAGGAATCATTTTGCAAGGAGCTCCATTGCAGCCGGCGGTCAGAAAGGAAAATCCTACTATACATTGACCTTCAGTACAAACTTCAGCCATAAGGATGATGTCTGCTACTTTGCCTATCATTACCCTTACACATACTCCACTCTTAAGGTAGTATTACATAACCATTGTTTGGTAGTTTGTTCTTCCTGCATAAATGTCAATTCTCATCATACTCTATTATTATGCCCTGAAACATAATGCTTGGGTTTTTAATTTGCTCCTACAGTAATTATTTATCTATCACCAGCAGCTAATCCTCTAAAACCCAGAGTCTGACCCCTAATGATGCTGTGTTTTCATTGTTTTATCATTTACAGTATATGTCCTTCGAATCTGAGTTGTGCTCTCAAACTACTGTAAACTCATATTATCATGTTATTATAATTACATTTTGTCTGTGTTTATCTCAAGTGACAATGCAGAACTGCTTAAAATCCAAGCACTGAAAGAGAATCTCAGACTGAATCACAAGTGGCCTTATACACACAGCCACTGCAATAATGCAACAATAAAGTGTTGAGAACCCAAGAGAGAAGGGGATTTAAATGGAAGATAATACTGTTTTTGTATCCTCAGATGCACCTCTCCAAACTGGAGGCTTTGAGGACCACAAAGATCTACCTGAGACAGGACGTCCTGTGTGAAACGCTGGGGGGAAACGGCTGCCCCCTTCTCACCATCACTGCCATGCCGGAGTCCAACTCCAATGATCACATCTGTCAATTTAGTGAGTAAATCAGTGTCGACCTGCGTAAATGTTTTCACCCATCTTCTTATTTGCTCAGCATCAATTTCAGGCGGGACCAGAACGATCTCAGCAGCAGAATCTCATCTATTTTCAAATGTTAAGGGAAATCTGGACACTAGTGCAATCTGTCATTAGTTACTAAAGCCTACTCCAGGCCTTTGTAGAAACAGAAAAACAATTTTTCATGCTTTGTTCTTGGATGGTTTTCCAATAGTTTTCTAAGAAATCCACAATTTCTCTACATTTCTCACTAATGCAAGAACATAAGGTGGTTCTGTAATCTCAGAGAATGCCATTACGTTCCACACTTAAGTCCATCACTGCTGTTTCTCTGCTCTGAAAAACTTTGAATTAAAGAATCATATTCTGTTTTTCTCATTCCATCATCCTCTGTTTGTGCTGTGTTCTCGCTCTGTCGCCCTCTTTAGGGAATCGTCCATTGATCTTCCTGTCGGCCAGAGTGCACCCTGGAGAGACCAATGCCAGCTGGGTAATGAAAGGCACGCTGGAGTTCCTGATGGGCACCAGCTCGCAGGCAGCCAGCCTGAGGGAGGCCTACATCTTCAAGATAGTCCCCATGCTCAACCCTGATGGAGTTGTAAATGGAAAGTAAGTGAAAATAGTGTAGGAATGGAAAGATATTCACAGTCATTCACAGCTTTCAAATTGAATCATACACCGGCTGAAGCTGGACCTGTGCAACAGTCACAACGCGCATAACCTTGTCATGAAGGATTCTCTATTCTGTTCTAATTCACTCTGTAGCCATCGCTGTTCTCTGAGCGGAGAGGATTTGAATCGCCAGTGGCAGAGCCCCAATCTTGAGCTCCACCCCACCATCTTCCACACTAAGAGCCTGCTGCAGTACCTTGCACACATACAGAGGGCACCACTGGTATGACCTCTAATTAACTAGACTTAAATTACTTTGGGGCATTTTCGCACTGTGCAACATCATCTTTCATTCTGGAAGTTACGGGACGACTTTCTGACTCGTGAATGCCTATGCCATTTCTCCTGCTCTGCTGCACAAAATCAGTTGTGAATCAGTAAATCACAACATTCTTGCCGTTACAATTAGCAGCTGCCTGTGCTGGCCTCTTCTACATTGTGTATCAGCAAGTTAGATATAATTGGATATTCATCTTAATGGGGGATTTGTTGTGATGACTGAAAGGAGCAAAGAATGGTGACACTGTGAATCGTTGTCTTTAAACAGATCTCAGATTTAGTCAGAGAAACTGTCCACGTCCTTTATTTAGAGCAAATATAACAGTTTCACGGTTTTATTTTGATAGTTTATAAAAGGTGATTGTTATTGAATTGATTGTTTTATTTTATTGAATATATCAACTAGAGAGAAGCCTTTTTTTGGTTCCCAGTGTCTTAGTGAAAAATATATAATATTATGTACATCCTAAAGTCACTCCTTTCTTTATCTGCCTCTTTTGTATGTATTGATATTTCTGTGTGCGTTTGTGTATGTGCAGGTGTTCTGTGACTACCACGGTCATTCCAGAAAGAAAAACGTGTTTATGTACGGCTGCAGTGTGAAGGAGACGGTCTGGCAGTCCAATATCAGTGCTTCGTCCAGCGACCTACAGGAGGACCTTGGATACAGGGTGAATACACGCACGCACACACACACATGCACACACATACAGACACACACACACACACACACACACACACACACACACTCATCTCTCATTTTCACCTCCTTAAAATCGCCTCCTTCATATCAAATTACTCTTCTCATATCAGTGAATATGAATTAACTTAAACTGAGTCTCATTACAATCAGATCACTTTTATTTACTCATTACAACCAGAGTAGCTGAATTGTTGAATGCAAAAACATGAAAATATATTTTTCACTGAGTAGTGTGCTAATAAAGAAGTCAGTTCAAGAGAGAGGTCAATAATGGATGTTCATGTACAGCAAACATTTTGGATTGAACCTGTCAATACTTTCTCTTTCCCAAGGAACGGCTCTGTACACAAGCCAGTTTGTGTTGGACTCAGTTATTTGGCCCGACTCTAAAATGTACTTTATCTTCTGCCCCCAATGCACCTAACACACGTTTTCATTTGCGTCGCAGGCTCTTCCTAAGATCCTCTCTCAGATCGCCCCGGCCTTCAGCATGGGGAGCTGCAGTTTTGTTGTGGAGCGCTCTAAAGAGTCGACCGCTCGTGTCGTCGTATGGAGAGAGATCGGAGTACAGCGCAGCTACACCATGGAGAGCACGCTCTGTGGTTGTGACCAAGGCAAATATAAGGTAAGGTTTGCTTCGGCCTTTTCGATGTAATGCAGTTCATTACAATAAACATGAACTTAAAGACTTCCTGTTGTAGAGCTTTTTTAATTAACTGCAAATTTAATTAGTTTCAAGGAAGTTTACTATTTTCATATATATGCTAATCAGTAAGCCATAGTATTAACATCTTAACATTGTGTAGAACATTTATTTCAAGGTTTATGTGTTTTATTGTCTTTTTATTTTACTTCCACCCCCTGTAAATGAGAGGGAGGTGCCCCAATAGATCTCCAAGTGTCCAGCAGATGGAGCTGCAGTCTTTTCTCTTCTTTCTTCTCTCTTGTTTCTCCTCTTTCCCTTTGACCTTTCTACCTTTGTTCCGTCTCTCCGTGTCTTTACATAAAAGCTGATTTGCTTCCGACTGAATTTTCCCAGTTTCTAAAATATCTCACGGAAGTCCATTTTGGCTCTGATTAGCACCCCCACTGGTTTTTGTGAGAGTATTTGTCCAGATGTGCAGGAACCAATGTGAACTGAACTGTGGCTGCATGTCTCTGTAGCCAGGCCAAGTTTAGATGTTCCAAGATCTGCTCTGGGGAAAAGGGAACATGAAAGTGTTTTAGTTGAGTTGGGGGTTAGCTTGCGTGCGTGCGTGTGTGCGCGTGTGCGTGTGTTAGTGTGTTAAATTTCAGCAGGGTCAAAAAGTCTTGAGACCACAACGAGAAAGTAGTGCTGGTCTCAAACTTTGATGCTGTACTGGGATTGAACAGTGCAGTGGAGACTTTGTTAGGGTTGTAGGTATGAGTTTGAATGTGTCCCCAATGCAACTGAAATATTTGATCATGTTCCTAAATGCAAAGTTTCCTTTCCAGCATTGAAAATTGGGGTGTTTGAAGATGGACAGTGGCTCCGTCCCCAGGCTCCAGGGCAGCTATGAAAAACCACAGCAGCCTTTTTAAAGTAGCCTGCTGTTGAAGCTTTGGAATCATTTTTTGGACTGTAGCTGTGTATTGGACATGTGCACATACAGTACATGCAAGTGTATGTGTTTGAGAAGTTTTGTGTTTAAATCTCTTTGATGTGCATGTTCTCTCCAGGGGCTTCAGATCGGCACCAGAGAGCTGGAGGAGATGGGAGCTCAGTTCTGTGTGGCCCTGCTGAGGCTGAAGCGGCTGACGAGCATCCGCAACCACCAACACCTGCTGGATTTGGAGGGTGACATCATTGGGACACAGACTAAAGTGGTCAGGTTAGTACTGTGGAGCATGGTGTAAAGTCACATATCACAACACACAGTTAAAGCTAGGGCTGTCACTTTTTATGTGGTTACATTCACCTCGTCCATTCCCAACGTGTCCGTATAAATAAATTGTGCTTTCTTACCTGTGATGACATTTTTATGATCTTCTGGCAACAGGAGAGTGTGCAGAATGGTGGACAGCCAAAGTTGTACATTCGACATCTGTAGTGCCTTCACTTCCTTACACGAGTGGCAGGTTATCAGTTATCAGATTTATTGTAATAGTATATGACAGCTGCTTTGTACAAAGTCAACAAACACCCTTCTTGGTTACTTTGCCACCTTCGCTGCTCCTTCTAAAATGTTTCCACATACGGTTTCTCAGATGCTTTGGTGTTGAGAGTGTCGGCTCAGGACCGCTTTCCTCACCAGTGTCCTGCATTTCCGTAGCAAAGAACACAGCATCACTAGCTTAACTACGATGGCACTCAGTAATGCGCACAACTCTGCTAAGGCCCAACAGTCCCCTTATGAAAACAAATTAAAATTCCCGAGATTCAGATATTTCTTTCTTCAAGATCATAAATTATTCTCTGAGAATCTTTTTTTTTTGGGGGGAAAAAACATAAATCTCGCAATCTTGAGGAAAGTTAAAAATTATTATTATTACATTTCCTGACCCAAACCACATCCTTCCAGCAAGTTTCATGGAAATGCAGCGGAAATCAGAGGTCAGGAGTCAATATCACATTCTGTAGGTCAAGCTGAAAGAGACAATTTCGAGCAGCCCCCTCTGCATCACAAAAACAAATGCTTGGGGTTATAGACTGTAAGTTTTCCGGTTCAAATATTATAATTCTCTTCCCATGTTCGTACAAAGTAACAGCCCTGGTTCATGCAGGTGCACACAGACACTGTGAGACTTATGAGTGTGTTCAGTGTGTTCTTTCAAAGCTTAGAAAACTCACAGTTGAGGAATATAATGATGCCATAGGAACAAGACAAGGTAAAACTGCAGATGTCAGAGCGTTTTATTTCTCAGCCGTTTATCTGTTGTGTTGTTATCCTCATGTAACCTTCCCAACATACCTGAGATTTAAGAAATAAAGTGTTTTCTATTGCTTATACTCATACTACTTGGGAAATAGAAAGACTGTTTTCTTTCTCTTTTTTTTGTACAAAACACCCTCATTACCGCCAGACACATCCCTGTTGGCTCTGATACTGAATGGCGTGACTGTCACTCCAGCTCTCCCCTTAACATTCGAGAGACAAGTGAAGGCCTGCGTTTGTGCACGGCTGCTGTGAGCATCATTGAAATTCTATCAATGATCATGTGTGATGAATGTATTGAAATGCTAGCTGGGAGGAGAGTGGTTATATAACATTTTCAGCTGTGTCATCATTTCTTTAAGACAGTGTGTAAAACAGCCACAACATCTTTAATTTCTATATTTTCACCTCCACAGTGAAGTTTTTAATGGTAGTGAGCGGTCAATAGCACAGTGAAGGTTAAATGCACATGGAGCATGCAAACAAGTGTCCTGCCTTCCTGTGCAGTGTGTTAGTAATAATGAAATATACCTCGTCAGTGTCGGAGCGAATCCTCATCCACTTAAGTGCCAGTGTATTCAAGGGATGGCAACATTGAATTTATTCAGTTAAGCCGTGAGACAAACACTTATCACACAAGTCAAACCAGTAGCACAGTACGTCCTCCTCACGTTGTTTCTATCTCTCGTCACATCACGTTTGCTTTGTATCAACAATCATCAATTAGAGCTTTCATCTTGATTTGAACTTAATCCTGTCGTCTCGTTTTGTATCTCTATTGTCATTAACAAAGTAAAGAAAACTCTCAGAAAAAACAACTATTTCATCACAATATATCATTTTTTGTGGTCTATTATTTCTTCCATATGCCTTTTTAAATTAGTGGTGAAAAGTAATTTATCAGAAAATAAATCAATTTTGCAAACAATATAATGGGAAAAAATGTAAATTTCTGCTTCTCCGGTGAGAGGATTGAATATCTTTATTACCTGATGCACTACTTCAAATGCATGTTGTTGTGTTATTTATTCATTAATACCAAATTCCCTTTGTCACACATTATGCTTGATAAAACATTATTATGTTCTTGTAGCTTTTAATGTAGCGAGAAGGACCCAAGACAGAACATAAGGGTTAAAAGATAAATGAGGAAAATCATTGTGTTTGAAATTCCCTCCTCAGAAATATGAAATCCACACAGATCTGATTTTTCTACAGTCCGACACCACCAATAAATTATTAAACTTTGCCAAACCCAAACTGCGACCACCAGAGTTATCTTAATTCCTTTTTACTTTAAAGACGTCAGCGTTCTCTCCTCCGCAGATTTGTTAAAGCAGTTCATTTGGAAGAATGGCTTCGTACTCAGAACCACTTAATGCTCATGTCTCTTTCTCTTTGTGTCTCCCAGTCTCTCTTCTCTTACCAACCTGCGCTACTCTCATATTGATATACCCATTTATCATTTATGTGTCTGATCATTAAGGGACTCCAGAAGTGTGTGTGTGTGTGTGTGTGTGTGTGTGTGTCTGTGTGCGTGTTTGTGTGAGTGAGGGCCCTTTGGGATTGGTTACTCTCATCTCGGATTTATGGTTTTATGTGTGGGGCTTGGTATGGTACCACTTACCGTTTAATAGGTCATCACAACAATATCTTGGCCATTGGGAGGCGTCTGCGAATAACTGGGTGTCTCGGAGTGCGTAAAAGGGCTGATACGGGCATGGGTGTGTTTTTGTCCGAGTGTAAGGAATACGGAAATAGATGCGTGTATGTTAAAGTTTGAAGGTTTTATTGTACGTCTCTATATCTAAACATTAACATGCGGAGTGTAAAGAGACGATTCCAGTTTGTGGACTAAGAAAATGTATGACAAAGAAAGTGGAACGTAAACGAACAACTCTTAGTATTTATTGCTGCCCACCCACATCATTACACAGCACAACATTTACTGTACATACACTGACACACAATTTCTCTCCCTCTCTCCCTCCCTCCCTCCCTCCCCCTGTCTTGCACTCGGGCACTGCTAAAGTTGGTGGGAGCTCATTGTCTGAGTCCCCTGATCGACTATCTCCCTGGGATCACATTTCAGACCATTAACACCATTAAAAACCCACTAAAGCCACTAAAACCTCAAAGAACCAGCGACCATTTAACCATTAAGACCCACAGGAAAAAAACAGCCTCACCAGTCAGAGCACACAGGCGCAGTTTGTTAGTATCCCCGGTTTTGTTATGATTTTAAAACATATTTTAATATGAATCGTGTAGTAGATTCAGTGTATGATGGCTTGTATTGTATTTCATGTATTTATGTTATTATTTAGAGCTGAAACATTTATTCAACAGAAAATGAACCTTCAAGAATTATAACTATTAACAAATAGTTTAATGCTTTAAAATACTAAAGATTCTCGGCATCCAGGGTCTTTAAGAGTTTGTCAGACAAAACAAGACATTTTATTAACTTAACTATTCATTAATTAATCTTCACCATCATCATCATACAATTTCCTCTGACAATGTGGAAAAACAAAGATAAATTAAACAGTTTAAAGCCTAACGGCATAAAATGTATCGAGATAAACATTTTTACATTTTGTATCTGCCATGTTTCAAGAAATATACATCTCATCTTAACATTTTCAAAAACCATAAATGCAAAATGTGGGGTAGTAACACAGTAAGTAACACATTCAGGAATACAATTAGTAATTCAAAATATACACAGGCATCATCCTGCTTCTCGATAGTCCTGAAAAGCTGACGTGATGAAGACATTTCTTTGTGACAGTCATATGCACATCATTAACTCCCAGTGGCAACCGTGTTCACGCTCTTTTATTTTATCCCCCAGCAGCTGCCCCACTACCTACGTGATGGAGGAGGACGAGCCATCCTTTCTGGAGGCAATAGACTACAGTGCAGAGAGCAATGACGAGGACCCCGAGGCCGAAAACGAGCTCGGCAGCGAAGTCCTCAAGAACCCCGAACATCAGGATCATCTGTCAGACTCCGAGATGAATCACAGGGACTGACGCTGAGGTGTTCACCCTCTCAGCACCCGGCGGTTTGAGCTTATAACCATTCAGTGCTTGGACTGTTCGCTGATCAAAAAAATAAACAGGTTTATTCACACTTAACATTTAGATTTACACCTAATACAATTATGTAGACACTATCATGGTACGTACGCTGCTTTGACACCAGTCAGGTGCTCTTTTCCCCTGATGGATGGATTTTGTTGGCCCACCAGAGGCCCCCCTGCTGCTGAGGGTGCGCACTCTAATGGCCTTTCCCCTCAGTACGGCTGATGAGCCCTGACTAAGATTCAAGGTGGATCTCAATGAATGTTCTCACCATTAGCTGTCACACTATAACCTTCATGAACTGTGACCCCTGACCTCAGACACTATTTATCCTCTGAGATTCACATGTAGTTGAACCACAGCAGCAAACTGCAGGCACCACCAGTCCTTAACTTGAACCCTCTCTCCACTTCGTCATTTCTCCCTGCCGATGTGTCAGTGAAGCCGCCTGACAAGGCTGTAGTGAACTAGAGCCATCAGCTTCTTTAGGTGCAGTGTTAGAATCCCGTCTTACCTGTAACACTGTGTTTAAATTAAAACGACCCTGGTGATCACAGGATTCTAGATCTGTCCCACTGAGCAGCTCAGAGATCCAAACAACCTGCCATCTAATTTCCTTTATTCTTTTCTTCACTCGTGTCCTCTACTGAAATGTTTTACTCCTTTTCTTGGTTTGCGCCTTCCTATATTTTTGTTCGTCCTTCATTCATTCCTTCCATCCTCCACTTCCTCCCTTCCGCCTCAATGTCCTGGTTGGATGGGATGTAGGTAAAACCACACAGCCCCTTTTCCTAGCGTAGCTGCTGGCTAACCCCAGTCATCATCAGGTATATAATGTAAGAAACCTGCTCAGACGTGACGGCACTGGAGTGACGCCCTCACTTCTCTCCTCTGTATCCCACTCCTCTTCTGCCACAGTGCGCTTGGTCTGATCGCCCATGTGCTGTTTGCCTCGCTTTATCCCAAACAGACACTGTTAGCATCATGTAGAATGTACATGTCTTTATTGAGACAAACCTTGAGCTGTTTGAACACACACCACAAGCAAACTAACACAGGTTTGGTTTCTTGCTCACATGAAACCAAGCGGTAAAATATGAAGGTAGAAGAATATCTAACTGTTGGTGTTCCCATTGCTTTTCACAATAGACAGTATTAAAAGGTTTAGACGCAGCAGTGATGAACAAGACGCATGAGCTGCAGAGAGCAGAAAACCCTTTTGCACTTTGGATAAACACTTACCACGCAGAACAAAGACGGAGTCACTTTACGACGTATCACAGTTTGCAAACTTCCCCTGATTAGTTTTTAAGTTCTCCGAGCTCAGCCCGACGCTGATCGTAACCTTGCTGTGATGTTTAAAAAAGTACTCTAGTGGAACTATATTTTCTTTGTGTACCTCCCTCCAGTCTGTGTGTACATTTTTTTTGTGAGTTTACTTAGTGGAGACCCATTCATGAAAACAGATGGTGCTTCGTATTGACAGTATAAAGTAGATTGTCGGATTTTCTGTCTCTTTTTTTTTGGTTCATGGAGATGAGATGAGTTGCTGTTTCAATTTGTACAGCTAGTGCATGGCTATTTTCTGTCGTTTTTATTTTGTAATTTATTAAGTATTGTTTCTGGGATGCAACCTGTATGTATATGAGGCATTTGTGTGTGTGAGTGTGTGTGCTTGCGAGTGTGAGTGTGTCTGTGCTCAAGGAGTTTAAGTTATTCCATTATTCAGCTCAGCTAATGCTCTTACTGTGTGTTTCTTCTTTCAATTTGATTATCTTCTCTCACTCTCCCCAATCACTTTCTCATCCTCGTATTCCCTCTAAACCTTTTTTCATTCCTCTTTTTCTGTCTTCCCCCCCCCCCCCCTGCTACTTCCTTTTCCAATTTAACCCATGACCATGTTACAAATCAGGGGAAGTCATTGCTCTGTATGTATGTGTGTGTGTGTGTGTGTGTGGGTGGGTGTGTGTGGGTGGGTGTATGGGAAATGTTTGTGGTGTCATATTATAAATGTTTGTCTGCAGCAGATTTCGTCGACACGGTGCTGGGCTGCTTTTATTTTTATGTTGGTTTGGAGGTGAAAAAGTGGAAATAGCGAGTCCTTTTTAAGTTGATTGTAACGCAGAACATCAGAGCTAAGCGTGAAGACATGGGAAATAAAATGTGAATGTGGTAAACTGTCTGCTGTGTTTCATTTTACTTTGTCTGACACGTTTCTTTAAATCTCAACTGAATGAAGAATCCATTTGTCCGTAAGAAGACCCTTCTCCCAGATGTGGTAAAGTCATTATAATTGATCATGAGTTAATGGGAGAAGTGCTGTGATTGGCAGAATAAAAGAAAATAAACATTTGAAGCCCTTTGTAGATATATATTTTTTCTCCTGTATATACTGAAAAGATCCCTTCTTAAAACTGTCTCAGAGAAAGTGATGAGGGACAAAAGCCACAGTTCTTACACTGTGCAAAAAGCTCAGTACAAAACCTAATACAAGGCTTCAATAGTCCAATGTTTCTGTGTCTTTAGAACAAAAATCCCTCCAATTATCATCCCTCCACCACTGCTCAGTGACGTGTGGAAACCCCCAGTGAAGTCATCTATTGGCTTGTGAACTGCTGCTTTCAAGCCTTTTTACTTTTATGTTCCAAGATTGATAGTGACCATATATCTATCTATCTATCTATCTATCTATCTATCTATCTACTGTCTGCAGAGGAAACGATGCAAAATAAAATTCCTCTTCTTTTTTTGTTTTTGCTGATGTGTCTTTGTGTGCGATAAAAATGTTGTTTTTTTTCCCCGTTTGCAGTTAAATCCAGAAAAAAATTCAGATGATGAAATTACTTTGTCCTCAATCAACCTCTGTGAGTGCAGCAGCTTCAATTCAGGCCTGAAGGCTCCAAAAAAAAAATGAATATATTCTCCCCACGGAAGCCATTAGTGGTGACAAAGCTGTCGTCCTGTATCAAAACTATCAAGCATCCCAGGTATTGTCCCCGCTACCCGGTCATGTCGACAAACAACTGTCACATTCTGGTTATACACAATCTATTATTTGGCTAATAGAGAATAAGTAGACACTTAAATCGCTTCATGTCAGTGGCACAGTTGAATAAAGCATCTGTTTAGAATTGTACCTCCACTGCTTGAGTGGCCCGAGTAACCTTATCTTTCACTTCTGAGGAAATGAACAAGGCGAGAAGGAGGGGGGGGTTACAAACAGTCAGCACAAATGCCCTTAAAAGAAGTATTGTATGTTTGCGAAATGTAAATGGCTGTAAATGGACAGAAGGACACAGAGGAGGCGGAAGAGGAGGAAAGCAAAACATGGCAGAGAAGAGGACGAGAGGAATTTGGAGAGGTGGAGGAGAGTGTTAATCTGAGGAAGGCAGCGCAGAGAAAAGCTCTTTTCCTCTCTAAGCCCCACGCCCTCACTTCCTGTCCCTGCTGTCAATCAGAGCTGCTGAAGTGCATCGGACAAAGGACCAACCCCTACCCCCAACACACACACACACACACACACACACACACACACACACACCAAACATCGCCACAAACACCAGCACCAACCAATCAATTAACTGGTCAGAGGACGGGAAGTATATGCCTGTGTGTGTGTGTGTTTGTGTGCGTTTGTGTGCTGGATTCTTGAGGTGGAGGGTTTTGAACTGCTTCTGTAGGTTTCTCATGTCCGTCAGAGACCCCCTAATTAGTAATCTCTCTCTCTCTCTCTCTCTCTCTCTCTCTCTCCCTCCCTCCTTCCCCTCTCTCCTTCCTCTCTCTGTCCGTCTCACATATTCACACGGGCACCGTGCCCGGCCTCCCCCCTCTCACTGACCAGCTTATTTCTGTAGTCTAAGTGTGGCTCTGTGGGCCTCTAATAGCGTAGCCAATTAGTGCCAGAGTCCGAGTTGGCTGCTCCTCTAACTCACTGGTGGTCCTACTGAGGGGCAGAATGGTTTCCCTGAAAAGGTACAAGTCCACAAAGAACAACCTGACAAAGACGTGTGTGTATAGGCTGCATGTCACAGCAGAGCACGAGACTGGAATAACCCTGTGTGTGTGTGTGTGTGTGTGTGTGTGTGTGTGTGTGTTTGATCTCATTGTAATTCAGCATCAGAAGTCCTAAATAACGAGGGAAGCAGTATAAGCTGTTGCACGTTATGACAGGGAAGGTGCTTGTGAAGTTGTTTGAATGGTTACCACAGTGATTTTTCCATCTGATTTTACAATATATGACCATTTGTTCCTGTGAAGCTGAACTCAGTGGTGCCCTAAAATTAATGCTGATGTCAACCTACAATGGTGATGTGGATGCAATGTTTGCATGATTTAATGTGTTATCATGAGCTGCTTTCAGTCTCGCATTGAACTGCAGAGATCCAGAGGAGGTGCAAATATCTATGTGAGAGCCTCTGGACTTTCTGCAGATTTTTCCTGCCTGGCCCCCCCACCAAGTATAAAGTCCACAGAAAGTCTGCTGAATCCGATGTGATGATACCTCTAACACACAACAGACACAAAAATGAAAAAAAAAACAATGCAAAACAAATATCTCCTCGAGATGTGCAGAGAATCTCCCGCTGCTTTGTGCATGTGTGAAAGACAAACTGTGGTAAAGGTCTGGACCCAATTCTCCAGACATCCTCCGCAGGACATGTCTGAAAATGGCTATGCTAACATTTGCTATCCATCCTACGGTGAATATGTGTAGTGAGGTTCATGCAATCCATCCAACAGTAGTCAACATGTCTTTTTATGGGAGTGTTAACATAGTGGATTAAAACAGTCAAGGGCACATTAAGTCCTGACATCTTTTCCCAAATCATTTTTCCCCTGCCTTCATGTCAAAGGCCAAAGTCGCCACTGATTCGATGAAAGAGAAAAATGAAAAGCGAGACATAAAAAGTCCACTGCCTCCTGGGAACAGCACGTGTGCCATAGATCGTATCTCTCACTAGGGGGAGACACTTGCGACTGTGTTCTTGTAAAGCTACGAACCCTTGTGTGCAGCTCTTTGTTAAGAACCTACGAATACCACAGTGCGAACATGGTGGGTTTGGTTTGATAGTGTGTGTGTGTGTGTGTGTGTGTGTGTGTGTGTGTGTGTGTGTGTGTGTGTGTGTGTGTGTGTGTGTGTGTGTGTGTGTGTGTGTGTGCGCTGAGGACAGAAATTGTAGCAGGGTAGATAAATTGTCAGAAGACAGCTTGACACAGTTGACAGATAAACAGAATATGTTAAAATCAAACATTTCACAGAAGCTCACATGGACCTGCTTTGTCGTTTGCATATCAATAACCCTAGATAGATAGTAGATACAAACACACACACACACAAACACACACACACACACATAATTGGTTACGTAGGGAGCCGAGCCAACTTGCACCTCACGTTGCCGTGGCAACCAAAGAGGCCGATTTTTCTAGAAGCACTTACTCACATCCCGTCTATTATTCACTTGTTTGTTCATTCATTCCTCCTTTTAGTCTTTCTTTATAACCCCACCCTCCATCGCCGTTGCCCACCCGACCACCCCTCTGCACTACCCCTCTTTCTCTGTCTCTCTCCCATTGCTTTTCAGCCCCTTTCCATTCCCATCCCTCCTCAAATCAGATGCCCTCTTAGCATGCATATGCAAATGCGGCGAGACTTGAAACCAATTAAAAAGACGTGAATAACGAAAAATGCGTTGTGTCCTCCGTGGTCGGACGTGGAAAGTGGCTCAGACCCGCTCACTCAACACCGGAGCATTTCCAGTGTCTGTGTTCTGTTATTTATGACAGAGAATAAGCAGAGGATGTGGAAATCAGAACGTGATTCTTTTCTGATGGTGGGGATCAATTCAGAGCGCTCATGCTGTATTTGCTTTTTGTATCGGCACAATAGTGACTGATTTTTATGGTTTTATCTGTGTTGGATGAGTCTTTTCTGCGCTTTCAACCGAAATGTAGCCTGGTGTACGACCCCGTCTCCTTCCACTTCTTTCCCACCTCATCCTGCTCTCCACTTCCCCCTTTGCCGCCCCCGCAGCTCTCTCCAGGGTGTATCAGGTTATCATTGGCCGACAAAGCAGGAAAGAGGAAGTATATATTGCCCCATAGACAGAACTCTGGAGATACTAGATGTTGGACACACACAGACACACACACACACACACAGACCCACACACATGAAATAGCCCAGTTGTGTTTCAGCACAAATGTCTTTCTTCAAAGAGGGAAAGTATGTTGACGCTCCAGTGCAGCGAAATTAACTGTTTCAGAGATAAACAAAGACAGTATTTAGTTAAAAGAAATAATTTGGGGACATCATCTACGAATTCCAGAAATCTGTCGGTCTGTATGTGGAATGCATATCTTGAGAACTGTTCTTATCGGGTTCACACTGGACATGTGTGTTGTTAAGGGCCAGAGGAAGTGCGTGTTCTGTGGATTGAGTCGAGCTTTACTGAGAACAGCTCTTTGTGCAGCAGCTTGAGGGTTCTGTAGACCGAGTATAGCAGCAGGACTTTATTTGCCGTGGCTCAATTACCGCAGGTCACTTTTACAGTTTCCAAAAGAAACCGGCAACCACCGCAGGCCGAACTGACAGCCCATTCCATACAGACATGTTTAGAACGGCACTGCACTAGTTTAAGTAACTTGATATGTGAAAAAGAAGAAAGCAAAACATAGTGTTCTCTAGAGCATGAAAATATATACAGTGGTCTCAGACTTCTGGCAATGTGGTTGGCGTCCCCCCCCCCCCCCCCCCCCCCCCCCCCCCCCCCCCCCCCCCGACAGCTATCCTTGACCAGCAGGTCCGCCGCAGGGCTCAGTCTATATTATAATACAAATAACATTCCCTTCACTGTGAGTTTGAAACTCTCCTCAGGCTGGAGATTTAGAGAACCCTGCTTCAAGTGAAATAACAGCAAAATCCCCTCAGTAATAAACCTGTTAAATCTCTCAATGTAATTTTTTACGTCATATTTTTTTTACTTTACTAATTCACTTTTAGTATTTCAGAGATTACTCGCATGTGATTGGAGACTTTTTAGGAAACATTTATGTTCCTTGTAATTGTGTTGGTGTTTTTTTTAACTGTGTTGTTGTCTTTTATCTTGTGCCGCTGACTGCGAGCCCAGTTTCCCATCTGGGATAATAAAAATGATTGAACTTAACTGAACTGAATGTGCAGGAATTTAGAGAAGACTTAACCCAAAGAGTCCAGTTAATCTGGAGGGAGGTCGGTGTAGAACCGGTGGTTCGGACATCTAGTCAGGATGCCTCTAATGCGTGCCTTCCATTAGAGGTTTACCAGGCACGCCCAACTGGGATGAGACCCCCAGGGTTTACCTAGAACTCACTGGAGGGATTATATATCCTTAATGGGGGACCACAGGAAGAGCTGGTACATGTGGCTTGTGAGTTGGGAAGTCTGGACTACCCTACTTGGCCGGGTACCTTCGCAACCCGAACCCGGAGAAGCGGTAGACACTGGATGGATGTTTTTTTCAAATATGACATTGAACAAGTGTAAAGACAGGAAACTCCAGAGAGGAAAGAGGAGGAGATTAAGATGCAACAAAAGGAAGAGAAAGATGCTGAGAATGTGAGAAGAAAGGAAGACACAGCTCTTGTGTCAGCTCAAGAAAGACAAATACACAGTGAGCTCTAATTGACCCGTGTCAGCGTCCAGTCAGGCCCCAGATGGAGGCGACTTGGGGACGTCGATGGATGGACGCCAGCAAGGTCACCAGCCATAACCTTAACACAGGCACTTACCAAACAGCAAACACACCGTGATGTATGCAGAAAAGACACACACACACACACACACACAGGCAGACATAAAGCATAAAGCATGTTTAGTCCATGGGACGCCAGGGGAGAGACAGCAGAGTACACATGGTACTAATGAACGTGTTGAAACAGAGAGCGAGTAGTGATGATAGATCCGAACAGAGAGAGACTCAGACAGACTGGCACACGCGCCGTCTCAGGAGTGTCATTAAAACACAAGTTAAAGTATATCTGCTATAGATATGAGTGTGGTGGTCTCTCTATGACCTACATATGGTTTTAACAGCAATTCCCCAACACACTGCAACCAAAGAAAAGTCATGAATCATAACAAAACGAGCTGCGGAAAAAAAAAAAACGATCAAACACAGCAATGGGTAGCAAATTGACAGTAAACTATATAAAACAAACAAAACAAGCAAACATAAGTTGCTTCAAGCTGCACAGAACAAAACAGAACGACCAACCAACCAATTAGTTTTCATCTTTGAAGTATTTTCTCTTGTTAAACAAAAAATATAACTTTAAAACATTTCCAATAATTCATAAATCTCACATTAGAGTCATTTGTCCCAATTGGTTTTCTGCTGCTGCATCTGTTCGTTCATATACAGTCTGAGGTTTTGCCAGACAATTTTAAAAACAGGGAGAATTTACACTCTCACTATGTCTGGGTTGCTTGGTGGACGCTCGTGACATGAATGGGGGCCTATGGAGCTCAGGATTTCTATGGAAACTGTCAGAGCTGTGTTTCGACATTAGCAATTTATATGTCAGCAATTATGCCAATAAAATGTTAACTGTGAAACAACTAAAATACCTTATTTTCCAACCAGTGACAGGTATTGAGTTTCAGTTTGTTTCTGTGTTTATTTGTATTGCCTGTGTTTGCAATGCAATTTGCTGCGCTGCATACTTGTCGTCAAATTAGTGAATGATTTTTCAAATTGTCTGTGTCTTGATTGTTTTCATTTTGTTTCTAAATGTGTTGCTGCATTTTGTGGCAAACACGTGGTAGTTTTATCATTTGGTTGTGTTTTTTCTATTTGCAGTAAAATGAGCTCTCAGGGCAGCCATGCTTTGCAGCATGCTTCCATTTAAACTGTAAGTGTGATGGTGCTTAATCCTTTATCTGTGTATGCATGTATCTGTTTCACTGTCAGGGGAGATGGAGGATGAGGGAATCAGTGACAAGACATGACTCAAAACCATCTGCACCATGTGCTTTATTTTATTGCTTTCATCAGTCAGGTGCAGATGTGCGAATGTGCACTGTTGAAAAAGAAAATGGACACAAGTGGAAAAATACAAATAAAACAAAACCTAAGACAAATTAAATACAAGAAAACAACCAATCCTAGGCCCCTGACTGTTGGGCTCTAGCACATGTGGCCTCCAGGCCCAGGCTCACCTCTCTTCAGGAGCATCTACCCCGTGGTTTGATACCGAAAGCCCCTCTGACAAGACAAACCATAGATTACACAAAATCAATTAACAAATCTCTACAATATGCATATTTAAAAAGATTTCTGTGTCCATCAGCATTTCACTTAATCTCACTTAATCTAACCTGGCGCAGAAATATTACCGTACTACTACCACACCACTACATTTGCGCCTAAAAGAGCATTTCTATTATAATAGTTAAAACACCCCTCTGGACTGGCTTGCATGTGGTACACTCCATATCCCCCCTTCTACTAAAAGAGTTGGAGTGTCCCACTTCCTGTTTACCAGTGGGACCAGAAAACCCAGTAGAAAGTTGAGGAAGGATGAAAGTAACAGGCAAGATACTTGTACCCAAAGAATGTCTGAATAAATGATTCTCAACTAAAACTTTGTGTTTTGATGTTATTTCCAACAACTGGTTGCTGACTCTGTGTGTATGTACAGCAAGATTAAATGATTTAACTGTTAGTAAATGCTAGCTTAACATGCTAATATGCTGACTAATGCTGGAGCTTATGCTAATGTCGATGAAGTGGTTCAACAAATGTTAACATAGCAGGGGGACCACAACTCACTGGTCCTAAAAGGCAACATGACATCATCCTGATCCTTGGCTCCCTGTCCGTTTTAGAATTGATTTTAAGATTTTACTGATCACTTTTGAAGGCCCCACGTTACATCACAGAATTGTAGACCCCTTATGTGTACAAATGGGTATGTCTTAAAACCCATTTGTCCTGTCTTTAAAAAGTGACATATAAATAAAGTTTATTATAATTATAATTCTACTAGCCGACTAGATGGATAGAACTGTATGTCCCTTGCTTGTGTGTGTTAAGACATATGACATAATTATCACTAATTCTATGTCTTCTCCCTCATAGATGTCGATCAAAACATGTCTAATCCACCAAAGACCGGAGCACGTGACCTCCTGTGTGACCCCGAGGGTTGACTGAGTGACTGTCGAGCCACGTGTCAAGGTAATGAGTAGCTTCTAATCCCATCGGCAAGGGAGCTGTGTGACCCTCGTCCAAGATTGAGAAGGTAATTTAAGGATTGAGGCCGTCCGCTGAGAGCCGGCCGCCTGCTTTTGACAGCAAGAGTTGTTATTGATGCAGAATGCAAAGATGGGATGAGCGGTGGGTTCCTGACCGAAGGAGCTACAAAGCTGTTTGGAATGTGAAAAGCAAAGACTCACAGGGGCCAAAATACATCAGAGTGTGTACAATACAACAGGCTCCACTGAACATGAAATACAATACGCAGACCTGACAATGACAAGCTGTCGAGCTGGGCCGGTTACAACCGCTGAGGAAGTTATGTTTTCTTTGCTTTTTGTGTCTGTCAGCATACTCGAATGCTACAGAATCGATTTCCATCAAAAGTGTGGATCGGTGTGGTACGAGCCACGGAAGAACTCTTGACATGGATCGAGATAAAATCGGCATTTATTTTTCACAGCACCATTCTAGTTTACGAGTCACCTCATTCACAACCTTGTCCTTGAATTTTGGTTGCAAAAGCAAAATTTACTGGATAATAATGATAACAATTTGTCAAATGAGGAAAACAAGATTTCTGTTGGTGTCTCCAGGACCAGATTTTACCATGATGGCACACGCACGCACGCACGCACGCACGCACGCACACACACACACACACACACACACACACAGATGCCTTGAACTCATCCACCTGGTATAAAGCAACATTATCATTCATTTAAAATCATGTTTCCAGATGTAATTCACTCTGATTTAAGCTCTCATTCATGATTTGGTCTCCACTAGCTGCTTCATGCTGCTCTGTGCTCACCAGATGCTAACTTTAGCATACAGTGCATTTTAAATCAGTGTGCACATCTGCCTGTTACATCTGGAAAAATACAGTTGTGACACTGAACATTAAAGTCTTGGGTCATGAAACCAAAACACTAAAGCCACCGTCTTGGAGACAATTACCTGAGTGACATGTTGTATGTGATCTCTTTATCTATTGAGAATACGATGGTATTGATTAGTGCAGCTTCTAAGTGAAGTAGTGGAAGTAATGGCTCCAGTGAAACGCTCTCTTGAAAAATGTTTTAAATATATGCATCCCTGCAGAGATTCACTTATTCATTCACTGTGAAAACAAAAACCTAAACTTGCTCACTCACTATGATATGAATACTTGATGGCTTTGTAAATTCTTGCTTCAAGTAACTTTAATAAGTCTCATTTGTAAAGTTGTCCTCAATACTTAAAACAATTTATGGTGGAACAAAACACAAAATTGTACGTTTTACCCAGAGTGGAGACCAGGCAAGTTAAAAACAGGGTCTACAGAGCAATTCTGCAGGGGTTTTCATGGAGACTGGGTTCTATTGATCATTTGTGCGTGAGTGTGTGTGTTCACATGATGAGACATCTCTCATCTCCCCTCCCGGGAAACATGATGTCCTGAAGGTGAGTGTTACGGTTGGATATAGCATAAGTCTCTATTGTAGTGATGACACAACAGCCTGGCTGTGGTGCAGGAGGAAGAGAGGGTCACCCACCAACTGGAAAGTCAGAAGTTTGAACCCTCTCTACTCCGGCAGCAAGTGTCAGCCTGGATTACCCCTGTGTGAAGGATGTGCATGAGTCAGAATTTGTGCTCTTAGTATTTAGAACTCAACATGTAAAGTTTTTGTAATGATGAAAGATAAATGATTAAAACAAAACCGAATGATTTGGTAAAATTTTAAGTGATTTTCTTCGAAACTTTGAGTTGGCCTCAAAATTAAAAAATGTAATTCAGTAAATTGCCTTGTAATTTAGATTTCTCCTGACCTTTTCATTTTTGCAGTGGACTAGAGTTAACGTTTATTTGCTCTATAGCTAACATCCGACGGACGTTGTATATGTGGCGTGCAGTTTGTTTGTTTGCCCCTTTGCACCTGTGGCTCAGTCACACTAATTGCATCCTTTGACATCTCTCTTCTTATGCTTCTCGAGAAATTACAATTAAGGGTTTAATTAGTGCACCATGACCCTCATCAGAGCCAGTCTACCTCAGTAAGTCACCTCAATCACACGGAACAATGAGGACATGCAGGTGCACACAAATGCAAATAGCTGGGCCTGTCCAAAGGGGTCTACACACGCACACGCACACACACACACACACACACACACACACACACACACACACACACACACACTCATATACTCACTGGGGGCCGTGGTCCCCTCAGGATTAGTCAATTATTAAACGGTCTATCCCTCTAAGAAAGAGTGCTATTGATTGATTATCACTATAGGTTTAATAATTTAGTTGTTTTAATAGCAGGGATATGGAAACAAAGAAGAAGTCAGGGACAGAGGCAGAGCCAGAGGACGAGGACGAGAAGAAAAATAAAATAGAAAAGACGGGATGGAAATGAAGAAAAGGAAGAACAGGGAAAAGATGAGGTATGGAAAAGAAAACATCAGTGGTTATGATCCCGTTGACGATGAAAGAAAGTTCAGCTCTGAAACGGAAACAGACTCAAAAATCCAAAACCTGTAAGAGTTTGATCGACATACAGTTGATGTTGTAATTTATTCAGCTTAACGATTATTCGACGAACATCTAAATACGACTAACATCTAAATACATCCTCACACTGTGGAAAATAAATGTATATTTGCTCCTTTAGTGATATTAAATCAAACAAGATGTGTAGCAATTAGAGCCACACAGTCATCAGTTTATCTTCATCGGAGCGTAATTACCATCTCATTCAGTATTCAACAATCAGCCTCTCGGAAATTAATGTGAACGTGGCTCAAAGTTCAAGTCTGGGAGTTCATGGAAATTATTATAGACCCTGGCTGCTTCACTGTCATTTCACCAAACCAATCTGCTTTGCTGTTTTACTTATTTATTCTATGTTGACACAGAAAAGAAGATGTTTGTGCTTGAGCGTCCTCTGTGTCTCTGCTTCGTCCTCTGGGCTCATCCCTCAGGCCTCCATTTCAATTCTTCTCATGGCTGCGTGTAAAGAATTGTGTGAATTGCAAAAAAACAGCAAGACACCAGGTCAGACACCTTCATACCTGCACTTTTGAATCTGTGGCATCTTGTCCAGTGTTTCTACTTGTTAAAAAATGTATGAAGCGACTGTAGCGGAGAAGCTCTTCAGCTCAAGAAGCTCGGCTTGTCTGAAAAATTCATGAAAAGAGGTTTTTATCTCCGACTATTGTGTGGAGGTGAAGAATAACCGACGTCCGGTATCGTTAACCTGTGCACCCCTGACCCTGTTAGTCCAAGACAAAAATATGTTGATCTTTAATCATGTGCACACACACACACACACACACACACACACACACACACACACACACACACACACACACAAACTGTATAGACATATAATTTAGGTTTTCCACCCCCCATGTACTCCCTCTAAATACAATGACAAAAATCAAGAGAGAGACTTCAGGACAATGATGAATATTGACAATTTTCATGCTTGGATGGTAACAGATGGTCTTCAGCTGCAGATGAAGTTTTCACAGTTGTCATGGAGTTGTTCAGAATCAAACTTCCTTTGAGCACTTTAGGAGATTCTTAAGGTAACCTTGAGTGGAAATCGTTCTGTCAAGAATGTTTTTCCGAGTCAATTGACAGCACCAGTAAGTTTAGCAAATCCCCCCAAAAAATAACATTTTCAAGAGACAAACCACAACCTTCTCCTAAACATGTTTGGAAACATTTTTTGACAGAAACTGTCAAAAAAATGTGTTTAACGTGTACTTGGGTTTATGACCTGTACTGCAGCCCGGCACCAGGTGGTGATCAAGACACTTTGACGTCACTGTTTGGGAGCAGTAACGACATCAATTATTCTTTCTCTTAAAGCTCTGTTTTTGGTCTCCACCAGCTCCTGAGGGATGTATCTGAATCTATAGCTGCTAAATTACTCCACTAACTTTATCTACCTCCTCCGTGGTGCTGAGCAGGTTGTGTACGAGTGTTTTCTGCTAATACAACCGCCTCGCTGTGTTTCTTACCCCCTTTGGACTGTGCTGCAGCGATGCTTTATGGTTCCCAGCTCTCAGGTCTTTCTTAGGTGAGCACAGTGCTGTGGCTGAAGGGGAGTAGAAAAGAGCGATAGCTATCAGACATAAGACACATGTCTGCAGTTTCCACATACACAGTCATTATTGAATTAAGCTGTTAAGACTCCTATCCCCTGTCAATAATCGCTTGGAGGTCTCGGTGGTTTAGCCACGGAGCTATGAGCCACGTAAACTAACTGTTCCACTGAGGCCACTGGAGTTCAAACCCCAAATACACCACTGCTCTGCTCTGCCCTTTTCCCCCGACCACAACTCCCAGTTGCCCAAATAAGACGCATCCACAGGTCCTGAAATTCACGAAGCAGGTAAATGTTTGGCCTTTGACACTGGCCACACTCACAAACAAACAAACACACACAAACAACAGCACATCCCTCCTCCCTCAGCAGTATAGGAGAGTCGCTGGTGTGATTGCATTATTGATTGCCTGGGATATGTTTTTTTTTTTCTTCCTTCTTAAAAGCATTTAGCAATCTGGCAATTAGTTAGAGCTTAATGTAGGATGTCAAAACAGTGTTATTGATCCAGCGGAGCAAGGAGGAAAGATTGATCAGTCAACTCATTACGTTGCTGGCGCTGCCTCGTCATAAACACTCCAGATGAGGCTCCATCAAAAGCCCATCCCTCGCTCGCTGGCCGTCCTCTGCTGCTCGCTCTCTCTCCATCAGGCTCCCCGGTGTTTTCTGCGACTGCCTCCTGATGCATGTTGCACTGTCTGCACCTCATTTGGATTTCGTCAGATTTTTTTTGTTCTGTTTCTTATTGCTCCGTGTTGTGTGTCTCTGTCGCTCCCTTCGTTCTCTGTCTATCGTCAATATATTTAATGTGACCTGTTAGCCCCAGATGTATTTCTCCTGCAATAGAATTGTACAAGCAGTTTTTATTTGAATCTCAGAAAGGGCAAACGTGGCTGATTTGGTTTCGTTTGCATCACTTGCATCAATTTATTAGTCAATCATATGAAAATCAGGCAGTTGCAGACACGCTTGATTCAATTTGCAGGAAGACACGGCTCACCGGTCATTTTATGGAGTGTGCTATTGTTCAGAGGACGGACGTTCAGCTCGTTAAAGGTGGAACAGGCACCAAAATAATGAGGCCGACATTTATCAGACACACAACAGTTTGAATTTCGATTAAAGAAGTGTTTTATTTCACACCCGTGCCATTTAACACTCAGCATAACCCTACAGAAGGGATGGGTTTGAATTTAATGTTAAAACAGGGGGATGGGAAAACAGACAATGCTGCCTGAAGCTCTGAAAACGAACCTGGTCGCAGGTCGTTGTGTAACAATTGAACTTTTGTCAATATTGACACAAGAATGCAGAATTAGATCAGTTCACTTCTGCACAGTTTATTCAGATTCACCAGCATCGTTTTGGTGAAGTCTGATTGTCTCTCCATTCGTCGATTATTTATATTCCTTTAGTCCATAAAGACTGAGTTAAAATACAGTTTTGCCATTGAAGATGTTTAGTTTAACATTAAACAAGCGGAAACTAGAATATATTATCTTTCAAAAGTTGTCTCATACACACACTTTGACCTTCTGTTCTTCTGTTTTAAGCTTTTTCATTTGGGTATGTCAAAGAATTGAAAATGACAAAGAATTGACATTTTTAGGTAACTAAGTTTCACATGAATTTCACTTCTGTTAACTTTGAGTTGATTACCAGCTGTGACTGCAGGGCTGGTATTGTTTCACCTTAAAATCCTTTAAAGTTTGATATATTTATAGTTATGAAGAATTGAAATATAGAGGATGAAGCTTTGAAAAGGATTTAAATTTCAATATTCGTTATTACAAATAAAATATAATTTAAAAAATTGAAATACAACTAAACAAATATCATAAAAACATCAGCTACAAAATAAGTTCAGTCAAAAGTCGTATTTGTGACCTCACCCTAACAAGAAATTGCAACACATCTCATTTTAAAAATGTCCTTTTAATCTCTGTTTATGTCCAGATTAAACAAAGAGGATTTGAAATAAATACACTTTAAACATATTACACTAATCATTTCATGAGTGGCCTCAAGTCTTGATGCCAAGCTAACTGCCTCTTAGTTTCTGGTCTGTACGGTTAATATGTGTGCTGATCTCACTCTATGATAAAAAGCTACATTTTACAGTATAACTTTAAAATGGTTTAAAGATGATATAAGTTTTGTGTATTTCTAATTAAAAACAGAACTCGTGATCTTGAAGCAACGTTCAGTGGCCTCAGTCTGACCCGTTTGCTGTTTTTCTCTTTTTGGTGAGTGAGTTAATGTTCTTTTCCTGAGGAAGGAATCTGAAGCAGGAGAAATAAGTGCATCATCAGGAGGGATCATGTGAGACAACGGCTGTGGCTCACAGATTTTGGGATTCACCTCGTTTTCCGTTTGTCTCCAGTCTCCAGCCCTTTATCTCCGCTGCTTGTTTTTGAGTGTCTTCTGACTGGGATGTCGGCAAGTTTAGAGAAGAAAACAGCAGGAACATAAAAGATTGTACTGAAAATGCGTTTTGTATCAAGTCTAGCCATCTGTTCTTAGCACAATCCCCCTATCTCGCTCAGTTAAGTCTTTCTCGCTCCATCTCCCTTTGACTCACTTGTTTCTTTTCTCACTCCGTCTCCTCTTTCTCCTTTTCCCCTCATCTCCTCCGCAGCCCGCTCCCCCTCCCCTCCCACCTCCCCTTGTGCCCCGGCAAGTGTCTAATATTTCCAATGATGATTTAGCTCATAAATCTTGATAAAGCCACTGGCTGTTCCGTTTTGGTGGAACAGGAAACTCTTGCAGCAGTAGGAGGAGACAGAAGATGAGGAATGGCTCTCGGTTATGAGGTTGTCCTGTTTTTCTGCGTTTTCCATTTTGATGGCGTCCTCGGGGAGACAGCATTCCTGTGAATTGAGAGCAACTTTTTTCACTGGAATCCACTCAAGGGATCTGCAGGGGTGTTATTTGTAATCGTATCTGTATTTGTTCAGCCCCTCTAATGTTTACATTGGTATCTTTTTGTTTTTCTTTAAAAGGCGCAATATCTTGTCATATTCTCACCACTTCATGTGGTTCCCTGTAATGATTAAACTATTCAGTAGAAAACCTGTGAGAAAGAACATGTTTCTTTTTTATTATTGACCCAGCAGACTGAAATCAAACCAGACTGCTCAAATTATATTTACAGAAATTATGTACCACTCATTTCTTTGTCAGGAAACAGTCGTTTCTCTGAGGATTATGTTCAGTTGCAGCAGTAAAATTTTTTTTTAATGGATAAAACAACAAAGCTGTGAGGAGGCGATTGGTGGGGGGGTTGGCCACATACAGAACAACTGTATTAGTTTGTTTATACCAAGGTTAGTGCCTGCTGTTTGTATAATGTGGGAAAATCACAGCAGCACACAGCTGATTGACTATGTTACGGTGTCTACGTTTTTGGAATATATTTTACGTCAGTCACTTCAAAGTCAACCCCAACCGAATGAAGTTGAACAGAGCTGGAGGGAAGGGAAGTCACAGAAGTGACCTTCACTGCTCCCACCTGCTTTTGTCATTTGTCTGAAATTCTGCTCCTGACATCCTAAATTTCATTCTCTGTAGTTTGACTTCATGAGACGTTTATGTGTCTCTATGTTTTCACATGTTTCTTATATGCTGAAAAGGAAATCCTGCTATAGTTATGACAGAGAATTATCTTATTTGTGTCCCCGTTTTTCCACCTTTAGCCAGTTCCAAGTGATGGATGGTGATGCACTTGATATAAACGAAAGGGAAACTCTTCTTTTAACCTGAATTAAGACCTCAAATTTCTAAATATAATCATAAACCATGAATCATGCTTCATTACGTCCATTAACTTTGATAAGTATGTATCTCTAATTGTACTTTCTTTAGTAGGAGAAACCCACCGTGCTCTGAGCTGAAAAACAAACCAGTCAAGCTGTTTTCAGTTGAATATATAACAAGATAAGATTAATACAGATCAGAAGGAAAATGGCTTCATCTAAAAACATTCATTATGCTTGATATTACTGGGCCGGGAACAACAATCAGTCACTTTCACACCAACAGATGCTGGAGATTGGGAGGGAACACGTCCACGCTCCTGCCTGCGGTGCTGATGTCACCACGCAGGTGCAGCAGTGAGGGACTAACCACTAATGACGGCCTGTCGTTGCCTTAACCGTCTCTAATTGGTCCGCGTCATTATGAAGCAGCTTGGCTCACCTCGACCCCCCACTGGACCATTGTTCCGCTGTGCGCTTCCTCCCTCAGCCTGTGTTTGTGTAGTAATGACACATCTTCTCCGAACAACAGTTGGTCGTCCTCCCTGCTTTTAGATCCTCTGGGATGAGGCTACAGATAATAGTATGGTATTAAGGTAAAGACAGGCTATAGTTAGTAACGGCATTACTGGGGCTTTGATGTACAGCACGCGTGATAGAGGCTTGAAGCCAGTTTCTTGGCAGCGACGATTTCCTTTGCTGGAAAACGAAAAGAAGTGCTGGAATATTGTCTTTGTGGAGTTTCTGTCTCTCGTATGTTTTCACCTGTTCCAATATTGTCCACTGGAGCAACTATTTCATATTTAATCATGAGACGTTAACGGATCTGGATGTTTTATTTAAATCTGCATTGGGCCATTGGTTGCATTTTGTTGAAACTCATCAGTGAACTTATTGGCTTGAAGGGGCACCACAGCATTAAAAGTGCTGAATCACACAGAATATTTAAGATAGTTATTCTTTCCTTGTGGTCAACATGAAGCCCATTATGTAAATTTGTTCCAAAGTGGCTTTTCCAAGATTGGGTATTTTGTCAGAAAACAACACAGTGAAGGTTTTATGGATATTTTCAATACCAATCATTTTCTTTCAATGACAAACACACACATTAACATCTCGCTACATTAATAGAAAATGTAACTTGGTCCTGAACAGGGTTTTTTTTGTCATCCTTGCCAAAGTCGTGAATGCAAAAACTACTGGACAGATTTTCTTGAAACTTTGTGGACGGGTGGGTTATAGGCAAAAGTATAACAGAATAACTTTAGGCATCAATTTGATATTGAATTTGATCCATTTGATACTCAATACATGTATATGCCAACATGGTGCTAAAATGGCCAAACACCTTTGGTGGACGTGTGTGCTTTATGAGAGTCCTTCTTAGTTGTTAGGTGGTTTGTTTTTTGTGTTGGTTTAGTTGTTAGCAGGATTTCGCAAAACCTAGTAAAACTACTGATTTCAACCAGACTTGGTGGAGGGATGGGGCCTGGTACCGATGCAGAAGTTGTTTTTCCCACTTTCTTTGCCTATGTTTTAAGACGAATAATAATAATAATAGTAATAGACCACTTCCTTTTTTTTCTTTTGTATTTCTACTATAAGAACTAGACCAACGTTCGGCCTTGGCGGAGCTATGCCCTTTACTGACTGACTGCTCTATAAAAAAAACAAGGTCTGGAGAGGATCTTTAATGATCTGGGGTCAAACTGTATTTATCCTCAAGCCCAGGCTCCCTAAGTCCCTCACACCCTTTACAGCCTGCGGTACAATCTGCCAGAAAACAGCATTACTTAAATACCTCCTCAAAGCAATCAAGTAAAATTGCAGAAGTTAAGTTTTTATATGTTTAATATACTTATGCAGACTCCCCTGCTCTCGCCTGAAGCACCTTTTTCTTTATCCTCTTAAAAACAGATTTGGACCTCAATTAATGGGGTTGAACTTATTAATTGAGATTAAGTGAATCTGTCCTAAAGCAGAGAGAAGGTGTGGTGTTGTGATGAGGATGTTGAGCTGGATATAAACTCAGGACAGTTTGGTAACAAGTTGTACAGTTTCTGCAGCTGAACCACAGAGACTGGCCTCACTCTTCTGATGTTTGTCTTCCCAAGACGTGTAGTAGATCAGCTTTTACAGCCTCACTCATCCTCACAACCCTGTGTGTGTGTGTGTGTGTGTGTGTGTGTGTGTGTGTGTGTGTGTGTGTGTGTGTGTGTGTGTGTGTGTGTGTGTGTGTGTGTGTGTGTGTGTGTGTGTGTGTGTGTGTGTGCGTGCGTGCGTGCGTGCGTGCGTGCGTGTGTGTGTGTTGATTAAAAGTGTTATTTATGAGGTTGAAGTGCTGAGTACATGAAACCTCCACTGTACACCAGGAGAGCACTACCACCACCACTGACTGTCTTTCCTTACACACACACACACACACACACACATGCACATGCACACACGCTGTTACACCAAGGTGAATTTTGTGCGCCTGGTGCGTTTCTCATCTCCTTCCCAATGATGTTTTTATTAAAAGATAAATTGTAGACAGGGCTCTGGGTAAAAAGAACATATTAATTCAGCTGTTGGTTAATTGCATCAGGGATTTAGAGGGAACTCTTCTGTCCAATTCACTTGTACAATTCCCTGCAAAAGCTCTCAGCCTGCTGCTAATCTGCAAACCACGCAAGTTCCTTTTTTTTTTCCCTCTTAAAAGACACTGGATTTATACTGGGATTAATAAAATGATGTAGCACCACTCCGACACTCCAGCTCTATCACTGAATTTAGAGCAACTTATTTCCCTGTTTCTCTCCTACCGCCCTGAACGATCCTCCTTTCTTCTTCTTCCTCTGTTTGCTGCACACACTCATGGATACACACTTAACTCTTCATTATAGTCAGTTGCAAGAACTTTGATGTGACATAACACTTTTTATTAATTACATTATATCACGACAGACTGGTCCATGTTCAGAGAGAAATCATATCATCACCATCATTACCATCATGACTCACTATGATCATTTCCACCCCGCATGTGTTTCTGTGTGTGTGTGTGTGTGTGTGTGTCCATCAGCAAAGCACGCATGGGCGGCATCATAACTTTTGCTTTTCTGAACGACAACCTGCTTACGAAGACAAACATCAGCTGCAACAGTCAGAGTATTTCCAGCTTTTAATTACATTGTGTGCTTTGTACAGCTGTTTCTAACATTTCAAAGAGCATGTTTAGGCATAGAAATAACATTTTTAACATCTTTCACACAGGAATCCTACAGCGCTTTGTCCTCTGCCCTATTTCACGTCTCTTACAATCCCAAAATCCACAAAAACATCCAATAATCCCAACCCCTCTGGTTTTTTCACTAACAACGCTGCGAAACCCTCGAAACACAGAGACAAATAGCAAAGAATCAAAAAATCTGGTACTGAGGAAACAGACATTCTGCATTTTGTAGACTCACTTTTGTTTTTTTTTCTTTTCCTTGATTTTTTTCCCAATCTTTTTTTTGCAGAGAAGCAGTTTTTTGTTGCATTACATTCTCCCGGGCATATGGGCTCCAGAAGCATTCAAGCACAAAGGTAATCTTTTAAATAACCTTTATGGTATTTCAGCTCATTTAGCTCAGACTGTGAGAGAGAGAGGGGAGTCAATATGACATGGATAAAAAACTCTCCTTGTGACTCAGCACTGTGTGTGAAATATGCTTTAGCTCACTGAGGCCTTGTCGACACTATTGCAAATGTTTTTTTTGTTTTTTACTAATGTTTTTCACTCTGTTTTACAGAATATCTCCGTCCAGACCAACACGACTACAAATGCTCGTAAGTCTGCATAAACAAATCCGTCAAACACTAGGGGAGAACGTTTTAATGAAGTAAAAATAAAAAAGTTGAATTGCCTTCAAGTAATTTTGAAGTGATAAATTGAACTGCAAACTTGTGATTAGACCTGGCAGTGCCAACCAAATGTAGAGAAATGGTTTGTGGTGCACGCTCATCGCACAAAGCAGCAGTGGGCATGTGCAAGGTAAACTGTGATGTCATAGTTTCTCAAAAGCTCAATTTTACATTTACACATGAATACACAGAAACCAGAGTTTTTGAAACAGTGTTTGTGTTTGGAGGAGAATCGCAAACGCAGAGGAAATAATCTGCATTAGTGTGGACAGGGAGTGAGTCCCGTGGTTTAGGCCGAACTCAGCCCCACGCTGATGTTAACGTGAGGCGATAGGAAAAGGGAAGAATCTGTTAATCTTGCTGAAACACTCGTGTGAAACTCAGGCGTTAGTGAAGTGTGTTTAGAAGAAGCTAATTGTTGGAGTCACAACAAAGCAAATTGATTCCATGAATGTTAGCTGCCATAACACCAAACTCAGTCCGACATGAATAAGTGAAGTCATTCATGATGAATTGGTGGAACAGCGACAACAAATCAGTTCCTGATTCCTACCATGAAACTTGTTTTTGAACTGGGATTTGGCTAAAGTCTGAACCCAGCGTGTTGATCCCCACTGACTCACTCCGGCATCAATCAGCTCTCCCCACACACACACACACACACACACACACACACACACACACACACACACACACACACACACATGCATGCACACACCCACTCCACCGGGAGAGTGAGCGAACATCGCTCTGCATCCTGGGTGCCGATGTACTTTATGTCATTCTGTTTTCACATCATTTGTGAGTCCCATGCAGCTTTGACCAATTCTCTGCCCTCCACTTCCCAGACGGAAAAAAAGAAAATCGTACAACCTAGATACTGACACAGTCTCTGACACAGCAGTTAGCGACGCTTATTTCTTCCAGCAGCTAATTCACATTTGTACATGTATGTTCTTTATTCCTCTCGCAGTTATTTCGTTTTACAAAAAGAAAAAAAAAAAGAAAGTAGCACTTCTAGGGACCAAAGTTTAAGACTATCACGTACAGTATAGGCAGCATAGAGGAGGAAAGTTGGCTGAATAGTCTATTTTACAGTAGGTCACTTGAATAAGAGAGAAAGAGAGAAGTCAGTGATTGTCGGTCCCTCGTTTTCTGAGGCATCCGTTCATACAGCAGTTGTTGTTTTTCCTCCTTTTTGGGGGGGGGGGGGGGGGGGGGGGGGGGTCTTTGTTTGACCCATATCCTTGACGTGAGGCGTTGATGCAGAGACCGGAGCTGTGTTCACAGATCACAGAACACTTCAGCCCTGTGCTGACAGGTCTTCATCCTAACAAACAACCCTCTCCTCTCAGCCTCCTCCTTCCGTAACTGTAAAAACTTCGCCGCCGTCCAACTTGACAGTTCGTTATTATTTTTTTTTTAAAGAAAGAAAACACAGCAGGTACTCTTCTACTCTTCCGACATTGGAGGCGTTCGTATCTGTGTTCGATTCTCACAGTTTTTTCCAGCGTACACACACAGGCCCTCACACACCCTGCCCTCTGTTTACTGCACAGAGATAATGTGTGGCAAGTGTGCAAACTCTACTCGACTGTACAGCAGGGATGGATCAGCCTGCGTGGTCAATGCTGCGGCAGTTCATGCTCTGACAGGTGAGGGTCATTTTGCGATATGTCAAATATGTTTTATGTGACAGACTGGTGAGACGTCCATCCCTGTTGTCGAGTGCACTGTACATGAGGACGGGCTATAGGTAGCTGTTCAGAGGGAGCCTGACATACAAATACATTACATAGCTATCCTACGCATTTTTTATGCGAAACATAATCGATTAAACCAGTGTTGCTGTTGCAAAAGGCAACTTTTAGATATAGAAAGAAATGTACAAAATGCTTCTTAATTTATAAATAATAACAATATTAATACAAATCAATCACTGTAAATCAATCAAATCAACATTTTCAAGTTCACAAACATCAATACCATCAAGTGCTGCTGTTAATAAACAAATAAGACTCAGAAATTCCAGATTGATGTTTCACACCAACAAATGTTGATGCTGTTGGTGCAGTGATCATGATTTTTTTGAAAGGAAATCAGACATTCCCCAGTTAAATGCAAAAACAAACATTGAGTGTGTTTTCTTTCATGCATGTGAGCTGTTGTATGTACAGTGTGTGTGTGTGTGTGTGTGTGTGTGTGTGTGTGTGTGTGTGTGTGTGTGTGTGTGTGTGTGTGTGTGTGTGTGTGTGTGTGTGTGTGTGTGTGTGTGTGTGTGTGTGTGTGTGTGTGTGTGTGAGCATGTGACCAGATATGTGAGCTGGACTGTTGGTGTGTGAATTGGTTCCTCATCTCGAGATGTGTGGTGCATTATTGAGTTTATTCTCAGTGTAAGCTGTTGGTGGAGTGCCAGTAAAGTGTGTGTGTGTGTGTGTGTGTGTGTGTGTGTGTGTGTGTGTGTGTGTGTGTGTGTGTGTGTGTGTGTGTGTGTGTGTGTGTGTGTGTGTGTGTGTGTGTGTGTGTGTGTTTGAGGGCAGCCATTGGAATGTGACGGCAGCATGAAGTTGAAGTTGTGGCTTATAGAACATCTGCAGGCCGCGGTAATGATGGATGTTCACTCTCACTTTCTCCCTGAGGACATTCACACCTCCTCTCTTCCCCTTCTCCGCCTTTTTTTCTACTCCACTTTCTTCTCTCTCTCTCTCCTTCACCACCTCTCCACACGACCCTACCTTTACACGCTCCCATCGTCTGCTCTTTTCTACCCCATTGCTTCTGCTCTGAGCGCTCGCCCTTCCCCTCCATTTCTTCCCAATATGCGTTATTACCTCTGCTCCTCAGTCGTTCTTTCTGTTTTTCTCCTCCTTCACCTCTCCTCTTCCCTCCATCTCTCCTTCTCGGCCATAAAACAATAAGTCTTGAATGTCTGTGAGGAGACTGTGCTAATGGGGCCCATTAGGCTGTAATGAAATATACATTACACCATTACAGAGGACGGGGCCTGGCTAAAGCACTGCACCGCTCAAATAATAAAACATGCACAATTCAATTTCCTTCTCGGCCCGTTTTGAGTGTCTTTCAGTTTGTGTGAGTGTGGAGATGGAGGGATGACGGGATAAGGTATACAGTATGTGTGTGGGTGTGTTGTGTTGTGTTGTGTTGTGTACATCCCCTCCAGCACAGATGTGGTTTCCAAGGATGTCTGAGTGCTGAGAGCCTTGATGATTTAATATGGGTTGACCAAATGAACCACACCTTCTCCAGCGCCACCGCCCACACATCTGACCGTGATCTGACCACTCAAAAAACCCAGCCTCCCTAAGCAGCCTTTATTCCCCCATCACACCCTCCGCCCCGCCGCCCTCCCTCCATCAACACCAGGACCTCGCGATTGTCGGACAGCTGTGGACAAATGAATCAATTGACCTCCGACACGGGCGCTTGACATCACGAGGGAAGCATCTGTCACTTCGGTGAGAGGGGGAGGGGCTGGATGGTTGATCGTCATGTTACGTCTCAGGCAAAGCAATAGAGAAAACAATGCACGATGCAGATATGGGTGCATATATCTGTAAAATCATTGATCATCAATCTGTTGCATGAGAACATCTTGTAGATCAATGCAAAATAGATCTTTTTCTTCTTTTTTTTACCCCCCTGCGTTTTCTATATTCATCATTCAGTTGCAGTGTCGTGGAAAACCTCTGTCCTCTCTCTGGATAATTGTTGCACCCCAGCAGCTCAGTTAAGCCTCAGTTGCCACCGTATTGTTAGTCCATTTTTTTGTAATCAGCAAAATCAGCCAGCCATAAATCAGAAGTGGTCATTATTATGTTCCAGTCAATCTACTGGATGTTAACCAGTGTGTTTATCATGTCGTCCTATCCACAAGCCACGTCGGATGAATGCTGACATTAGTATTCGCGTACAGTTCTGAGAGACGGACAGAAAGAAAGAGGTCACATAGACGGACAGGGTGAGAGGGGGAATCGGCGTCTTCATGGCTCCACATCTCACTGAGCCATTTTCTCTGAAAAGCGTCTCACAGTCTCGTATTTACACGCAAAAGTATTCAAAGCTTCTGGAAATCCTCCCCGCGCTGCGCCTCCTTTGAAAACTCCAGGATGTTCAAAACGAGTCCCGTTGTCCGACAGGCAGCGACAGATGAGTCACCAAATTTAAAGTCCTGTTTATCAGGTTTCATCAATTTAGTCCCAGTCAGTTTAAAGCATTTGAAAAGAAGAGAGAAGCTTTTTTTCTCCTCTCCTCCAAAGTTAAATTACTCATTGTAAATGTCTCTTCGGGAGAGGAAACGGGGAAGAAGTAGATGCACAAAGGAGAGGAAATTGGTCGGGAGGAAAGAGGCGATTGGAGCTGAGTTGAAGAACTTTTTGATTGCCTTAAAGAGTCTGGTAATAGCTTCACATCCTGTACAGCGCCACCTTGCTCACACACACCTTATTCAGAGGTATCACCATGTCTACCCTATAGCAGACACACACACACACACACACACACCTCAAATGCACACACACACTTAAATACAGCAACCATCCACACCTGAACACACACATCTCCCGCAAACGCATCCTCCGTCCTCTTCCCGTGTTTAGCCCAGTATATCCAGGTATACAGGTGAGGCCTTGGCCAGGTTGAGGAGCAGACAGTGGATTTCCTTGATGTTGAGTCTCATGTGCGGTTCTCTCTGCCAGCAGCCCAGCATCAGGTCGTACACTTCTTTAGGACAGGTCCTGGGGCGCTGCAGCACCCTGCCCTGGGTTATACACTCGATCACCTACAGGGGGAGAAACAAAGAGGAAGAAATGAAAGACAGCTCCGCCAAGGCCCTGGAGTCCCCGCATTTAAATTCACCCTTTTTAATTGGATCTGTACCAAATTACACACACTCATAAATATCACTCCCCTAAACATGATTTTTTTCAAGATTAATTACTATGATAAATTAAGGAAAATGTCAAGAAACACCAATGTTAAAGAAAGTGAAAAAATTCCTGCATTCCTGATCGGGATCTGCGCCAAAATGTCATGGTTATCTGAAGCACTTTTTGCACAACCCTGCTAACAAACAGACAAACACCAACTTGAAATCTTTGTGTATTCATTAGATTCCAGTGAGTATGATGGAGCCTTTGCTTGATAAAGTTGTTTCACCTCGCTGCAGTGGCGGACAGGGAAAATGTCAGCGTGAATAAATTATTTACTGCACCGATGAAGTTACATTGCACTGGAGCAGCCATCCAGACAAATGATGCATTTTCTTAATAAGATTGTGAGCGGAAAAGTCTCCAACTATAAATTGACATCAGATCAATTAATGTACTGTCTCATTACACTTCATATATTCTCTTATAGGTTCATTTAAAGTAAAAAAAAACACGATTTGAGCTTTAAATCTGCTTCAGCACGAGGATTTGGGGATCAAGAGTTAGGCGACGCGTTTTGAAACCGAGCGGCTGAATGAAGAGGAAAGTGCTCCTCTCTACAGGGAGTGGATATATCATCGTCTGACAGTGGTTTGGAAAATATCTATACAGTTATTTGACTGTAATATAATTAAGCTTTTTATAATTTCCTCAAACATCAAAATACACCCTGCTGTGTGGGATGAATACTAATTAGCAGCTTCTATTAATCCCTCCCAAAAGCACCTCTGCTTTCCAAATCGCTTTATAAACATTTGATTATCATTAGATATCTGCTCTACATTATTAAGGATCTGATCTGTAAGAGTTTTATCTTTCTTCTAATCAAGCAGCCACCATCTCCTCATTCTGTGATAGGAATCAGAGTAAATAAATCTATGTATAAATATAGGGATATCTAGTTTTGAAACAAAGGTCCATATCCCGTGTTACAGATATCTGAGCATCAGATTCGGGTCAGGAGGAGAGTGAACTGTGAATCAGCAGATATGTAATAGATTTAAAGGGGAAATACGAAGGTGAAAGGGGCTAAAGGTTGAGTTCGGACGCAGCCCGAAAGAGTTGGATGTAAACGGGACGGCCGACATGTTGAGCAGTAACCAGAGTGGAGGTCATGAGCAGGTTCACGAGGCCAAGGTGAAGGTGAAGGGTTGAAAAGATCCGATGCAGGAAACTGGGTCAAGACCCCGAGTGTAACCGACCAAAGGGCCGATTTGTTAAGAGTTATTTATTATTCAGAAGCAACAGTCAATTGTTAATTGTCAATAATGATGTATTAAATGCAGTAAGAACAGGTCAGGTTAAGGTACTTTGTTTCTAATTTATCAGTAGTTTGAGTGAGTGTTTCATAAGAGCTGAAAGGATCAATCGATCTTTAAGTGAAATAACTGACAATTTAAACAGTTTTATTTTTAACATGGTTACAGTCATTAGAGTCATACAGGATTTCTGAGGTTCAGCCCGGTGTATTTGATATAATAATGAGTCTGTATTAATCGGATCAACAGACATGCCACTGTATTGTGAAAAGTTATAAACGGCCCCTGTCTTGATTATCAATTAATCATTAAGGATATTTACTGTATCGAGCAAAAGTGCCAAACAATCCTTATAGTTCCAGCAGATGTGAGGATTAGTTAATTTTGTGTTTTATATCATAAAAAACAGAATAAAGACCATTTTTATTCCTATTCTTATTTATCTGTATTTAAAGTCAATCTATTGCCTTTGTCACCGTATGCTGTTTGTACATGAATCACTTTGGGAGCACAGCTTAGATCCTGGACCAAAAAGAACAGATATTTAGATGTACCAGTGTCACCAGACCACGAAAGTCAGTGTGATCCATGGCAAAAAGAAACAGACATGCTGTGGGTCCCGTTGGAAAAACAGGGTTTCAAATTAATTTCCGCTCAGAACAAAAGAAGCATCTGCTGCTGCAGTAGCCTGACAGCGATGCCAGACAGCAGCGCTTTCACATCTGCCTCCCTGTGAATGGGGAACAGAGTCAAACCTGGCTCCTCGGCTCTGTGTCGAATCTCAACATTAATTCAAGACATGTTCGCTCACTTATTGAGTTTCTGAGCATTGGGCCGTAGCCTCGTACTGTAAACTGAGATGACTCGGGCCAAAGGACTCACGTATTCTACACCTGTGAGAAACTTTCATCAACAGTGGATCAAATATTTATTTGAACTGAAGGGCTGTTTCCTCAGATCTGGAGCCTACGACATCATGTTTTCATTACTTATTTGGCTGGAGGTGCTTCCAAGGTAACATTTACATAAAGATGCTGCCTTGTACATTGGACTGTGCTTCTTTTTGTTGTGAAGGATCTGTTGCCCTCACAAGCTCGATGATATCCCAACACTGTGTCAGCTGGTGTGGTCAGAGGTGTTTTAGTTTTCTGTACCTCGTTGTTGGAGAGCTGGTACCAAGGCTGTTTTCCGTAGGTGAAGATCTCCCAGAGAACGACTCCAAGACTCCAGACGTCACTTTCTGTGGTGAACTTTCTGTACATGATGCTTTCAGGGGGCATCCAGCGGATGGGGAGCATGGTGTGGCCGCCGACCTTTTAAACAGAGAAATGTGGGACAGGGTAAAGTCAGTATAAATTCGACAAAAAAAAAATAAAGAATAAAAATGTGGGGAGCTGTAAAGCATCTTTTATACTCCATATTCACTTCTCTTCCATTCATTTCTCTTTTACGTTATGCATTTCAAATGCAGTTCTTCACATTTCTCACCAGGTTTAAAGTAGCCCTGCAAATATTTAATTCCTCCAAACTGCTCCCTGAGGCGTTTAAACAAGCCCGGTTTGGAGGTATATGGCACAGTAGATGGCATCATATACCTGACCGTAGCACACCTCAATAACATTTTATTAAACCTGAAAGTATATTGGTGAGATAGGGTTGGTTTTTAATACCTCAAATGCTATTGAGCTCACAAGGATTGCACTTTGCTGCCACTGATACAATCAGTTGATAAATGACACAAATAAATATCCTGCGATCAGCAAATTGTTCAGGAAAATAGTAAAATGTTATAGAGTGTGTGTGTGTGTGTGTGTGTGTGTGTGTGTGTGTGTGTGTGTGTGTGTGTGTGTGTGTGTGTGTGTGTGTGTGTGTGTGTGTGTGTGTGTGTGTGTGTGTGTGTGTGTGTGTGTGTGTGTGTGTGTGTGTGTGTGTGTGAGTGAGAGAGAGAGAGAGAGAGTCAGCTGCATATGGATCTACTGCAGATTCAGTTTTGGAATTGCTAGCCTCCAATGCAGGAGAAATTGAAGTAATGGAAAAGTTATTTAATTTGACCCTTTTAAATTGTTGCATCAAACAATATGGTGAGTTCCAGTAAATATCAGTGAGCAGAAATCAACTGCTAAGGAACTCAGACATTTTGACAGACTTTTGTTCATTTCTTTATGTTCTAATCTGAGCTGACCGTTTGGAATCTGTTGTTTTGAATCAGGTTAATGTGGAGGCAGAGGTCAGAGCTTTTCATGCTTCACCAGTGACTAAAGGTCAGTGAACGTCTCAGTATAAACTATTGTCTCAGTTTCGTTTAATTAAAGGACTATGTATGGATAACATTTTTTACATCAGTGTCATAAAATCAAAAAAAAAAACTATCTTTTAATTCTTTATCATATCCTCCTTTTCACCCTGCTTGTCATTAATGCATTATGGTGTTTACAGTGAGAGAAATATTCAAACCACAGCCATTCCAACTAATATAGTTGAAATATTCTAAATCAATTTTAATCAACCTGAGATATTTACGTTTGATACGATTGTGTGATCTCCACTAGAATTCAAAATAAGTTGTTATTGGTTTGAACACAGCATGGATTTGTAATGTCGACCTTGCAGCAGGTCTGTGAAGTTTAGGAGGGAAAAACTTAAAATAAGTCTGTACCTGATTTTTTAATCCTGATGTGTTTAAAGTGAAGCTGAATGAAACCCAAACCCTGATGCTGTCCCGTCTCACACTGAACCTCCTCTCTCCACTCACTTCTTCTCCTCACATGAATCTACCGAACCATCTGCGCTCCATTGCTCCACACCGACAGGACAATCCTTGGTTTATGCCTGTTATTAATGGCTTGGTACCCACACTTGGCCTGTTTCTATGTTAGTCAGTGGGTTATTTAATGGAGTAATAAAATGTGCACAGTCAGATAGCCATCAGGTTCACTGAAACATACCTGCCTTCATCTGGGCAGCTCTTTCTCCTCATAACCCTCGCTTCTCTCTCTGTAACGTCATGTCTCCCTCCTTGTTTGTCTGTTTCTCATTTCACACGTTTCAGCCAAACTCATACATTCTTTATTGGCACTAAAATCTCATACCCTCAATACTCATAAACTCGTGAACTTCATATTCACTACTGCTGCTGCTTTAAATTTGACTTAGCTTAAAGCAACAAAATGTAAGAATTGTTCCCGGATACACTTGGGGTACCCCCTACAGGTAGAAGACGTAATTCACATTTTTTGTGGATTGAGCCTCCCATAAACAGTGGTACACGTGTATTTGTTAACAAGCAACAAGAAGAGGCGAAGCTCGGAAGCCAAAGAACCACGTCGACTTACGAGGGAGATACATTTTACAGAATTTTACACAAATATAACGAGTATTATTATAGCAGCGTTTCATAATGATACTAAAATATTTAGAAACATAAAGAAGGCTTCAGTGTAGAGCTGCGTGCTTTGGTCGATCTTTCTCTTTCTTGTTTTCTTTCTCTTCCTCTTCCTCTCTCTCTCTTGCTCTCACACAAACACACTGACTATCAGCTGCAGGTGAAAAATGACCCATTGAAACATCAATAAAGTTTTTACTATCCTCTGCAGGCAGACAACATTTAGAATGCATGTGTGGTACCCTCCCTCCCTTCCACTAAAAACTGTCCAGCTCCAAAAGTTATTCATCCTGAGATCTCTTTCAGATGATTAATAAGGTTGGCATCTGTCCTGCATCCTTTCCAATGAGTAAAAGTTAGTCCAGTACGACTCTGGTCTGGTTTCTTATGGTTTCTTACATAGTTATTTACTATTTTAAAGCCATTATTTCGAGAATAGATGGATAGATAGATTTCTGACAATATTTATTCACTAATGTGTCTGGACCTGCTCATACCCATTCGAATTTTTGATTTATTCATCATGGCTGATCATTTCCCCTGACGGTCTAAAATATTAATAATAGCCTCTTTAACTGTGGTGCCTGTGTGTGTATGTGCACATGTCTGAGGAGAACGTAAAAAGGCAGTGTCGTCAACAAGGCCACGTTGACAGAGAAAACAGAGACAACCAATGAAGGAATACAGGTAAAGGAAAAGCCTCAGATCTTGTTGCTGTTGATGAGGAGGAGGCAACAAACATGAACAAAGTTTACAGAGGAGCAGTCAGAAGCCCAAACGCTTGAAGAGATTCTCACTGCATCGCTCCGTCATTAGCTCTGTCTCCGTTTTCTCTTTGCTCTCAGGAGCTTGGTCGTCAGTCTTTGTCTCCTTTGCTGTTCCCGTCTTTCTCTCTCTCTCTCTCTCACTCGTTTGCACCTTCTCTCTCATCTCTAAGATGGCGCACTGTCTCTCTCCCTCTCTGTCTTACAAATATGCATCATTTGAGCGACTCCACTGCCTGAACGTTTCAGGAACGCCCTAAAACCAGAGGAAAAACAAATCAGGCGAGGGCTTTGGGTTCCCTGTAGTGACCTCCTGGAGGCTGTGGTATCCAGGGCAACTGCACTAGTTAAAAGGAGAGCATTATGGGATGTGGTGTAGGAGGGGCTTATGTGACTTACTCCACCCACTCCACTGTTCCTGCAACAAACACGCGGGAACTCTACCTTAATTGCCCTCTGTGTTGCTATGGAAACAAAAACTCTTTCCAAGAATCCTTGTGTCTACGTATGTGCAGTGTGTGTTTGTGTGTGTGTGTGTGCAGTTTTATTTCCATCCCTAGAGAAAAGAGCTCGTTCATCTGGCCGTCTCAGACACAGTGATGGTTGATATAATATACATTTTCCTCACATGCTGTTGTTCTGCTCCATCTCTTAGAAATTATGTTGCTGTTTGAATCACATTATCTGTTAATATCATGAGGAAATGGTGATTTACATATTCGTCAAGGCACAAATATGGACAGACAATATATTTATTTTCCACCTGAACATCAGGTCTTGTAGTTCAATGCCCACTTGTCATTATTCAACTTTTCAATGGGTTTGTTTGGGCTCTTGCAGCACTTGGTTAATGTTAGGGAGAGATGTGGCCTGGTTTAACACAGAGAAAGATTTGCACTGGCCTCAGTCATGTGGTTATTCAAAAAACTAACTTGTGATAAAATCCTGATGGTTACTAAACTAATGATTGTGCTGTGCTGTGTTTCGGGACTTTAATCTAGTAAAACCTTCATAATCAAGCTCTATAGGAACAGATCACTTCTGTATAGTGCAGACGAATGAGACACAATCTTCATGTGGTGACTTCAGGTGGTAATGATTTGGTTTGTTTACTTTACTGTCTACTATTACAGTATATATCCATTCATCCATCCATTATCTATACCATTATCCTTTGAGGGTCATTGGAGCCAATCCCAGCCGACACTGGGTGAGAGGTGGTGTACATCCTGGACGGGTCGTCAGCGTACAAACAACCATTCACCCTCACCTTCCCACATAGGGACAATTTAAAGTCTCCAATTAACATAACCCCTAATCTACATGTCTTTAGAAATTTAAACAAGTACATGTTATGGATATATTGAGTTTTGATTGTATTAAACCTTTATTAACTTTGTGTTGATTTGTATCTTGTCTTGCAGACAGTGATTTGTCAGTCCACACGAACACTGACTCACACACTTCTCGACTCCAGCCTCTCCAGGTGCCCCATTAAAATTGTGTTTGTCTGTGTTGGTCGGGACCCAGATATGGGTTGTAAAACACACACAAACACCCTCTCACACACACACACACACACACGCACATAAAAACGCACATGCACACGAGCCAAATTACTCTAAAGAGATTGTTTAGCTCTACTTTGTTGCCAGCGTTTCCCTCCAGTCTGTGTCAGCGGCATAAAACAGTCAGGGCCTGAATGTTAAGACGCACGCACACATTTGATTTCCTTTCATCCTTTACACTTGGGCATGAAATCAGTTTATGTGCTTTCACCCCCACCCCCCCCCCACCCCCCCCCCCCAAACTCCAACTCCAAGTCCAGCCCCGCCCGCATGCCCACACACACACACGAGGCATCGGATGGAGTCATCCTCGCCTGTTTGCTAAGGCATCTGTCAGGTTCATTGGGTAACAGGGGATTCAGTGACGTCACCACGGCCCCCTTCAGTCCTACGCCTCTGTTTCTATTTCCTTACATACACACACACACACACTGGGGGAGGCAGCGGGAGGGTGGGGGGGCTCCGATTCCTCTATGACTCATCTTTGCTCTTGTCTGACGCAAGAGCATAACTGGGTCCCCACAGAAACACACACACACACACACACACACACACTCACACACACCTCTGTCTGTCCTGGATGCTGAAACATGAGTGGATGATTGTGTTTTACCTCCCACCGTTCTGTACCTCTCTCCTGCCTCCCTGTTTTCCCTGCGTCTGTCTGTGCCTGTGTGTTTCAGATGTCCTGCTCTGTGGTTGTGTGCAGCTGCAGCTCGGGTGTGTGTTTGTTTCTCTCTGACGACACTGCACGACGTCTCCTCCTCTCCCACCACAGCATGTGTAGGTTCCTTTATCCTTCCATCGCTGCCTTCTCTTCTTTTGTATATTTATTCATGTCTTGTTTTCTCCCTCCCTGCACGGCCTCCCGCTCCTCTCTCCCCCACCTCCTCTCTCTTTTCCTGCTGCTCCCTCCATTTCTCTCTCTCCTTTCATCTTTGACACCTTCCTGCCTCCGTCTCACACACTTCCATCTCTCCCCTTCTCCCCCCTCTCTTTCTCCCATACTGCTTCGGAATACTAAACACAAGTTGTCTGATTACTTTTCTTCCTGACAAACGTTGGATACAACTCCGAGGCTCTCTGCCACTGCCTTCGCCCGTTTCTATGACTACAGCCTCAGCGCTCAGCTTTGTTGAGGCGAGGTGAAAGGAAGGAGGAGGAGGAGGAGGAGGAGGAGGGAGATCGCTGTGTGTCGTCACACAGAGATAGTACAAAAGCAAGCCACAGAGGAGAGACCTTACATTTTACAAGTTTAATTTGATCCCACGCACATCTCGTTACTCCAAATTTAATCATAAGTTTTCAGAAGAAATCCAAAGAAAGGTCATTTTTACAACACAGATTGATTGTGGCCGTGTTGATATTGAATATTTGACCTTTTAAAGATTGTGGCATAACAAGTTTTCTAATATAACTGCAAGTAGAAATATTAATTAGTCTTTTTCTAAATATAGAAAAAAGGTGAATTAACCTGGAAAATTCATTTTTTTCCCTTTTACATTGTGAAATTTGACACAACAATAGTTTTCTAATATTGGCAAATATATGCATTATAATGACTTATGTCAAGGAGGTTATGTTTTCACCCCTGTTTGTGTGTTGGTTGGTGCGGAAAAAACTAAAACTTTGGTGCGGATCCAGGAATTTTTTATTAAATTTCTTAAAATTTTTGTCAACATTTGCTTTTGTTAGTCAGATAATCATTCGTGGATCTTGATAAAGAAACTCAGATATATTTAGGATATTTATGAGTGTGTGAAATTTGAAGCAGATTCAAATAAAAAAACTGTATCGAGTGATTTCATAAGGGGACTATTATCTATTTTCATTGCAAGTAATGATTTATATAAAATTGGACATATGAATGTAAAGAGAAGCCTGTATGCCTGATATAACGTAACTGCTTTCTTGCAAACTAAAAGATATTTTTTCTTATATAACCTGAAAATATGGCAACAGACACATAAAATGCACCAGTTATTGCCATTTCTGGATTATACATGTATTTAATGCCCTGTTGATCATTGTCTTTCTGAATGTTATTGTTCAAATTATTATTCGCACCAAACAGAGAGTTGTTCTGTCGTTAAATGGCTGCTCCCTTCCTGTGTCTCTCGTTCTCCCTCCTCCGACGACAGTGCTCTGTCAGGTCACTCATGTCAGTTTGTCACAGTGGATCAGAGAAAGGGCAGGAAGAATGAACAGTCTCTGTCAATCAATCAGTAGGATTTATTAGATTTTGCCCTTTTGGAAAGGTGACAGATGCTGTGCAGAAGGAAGAAAACACACTCTCAGCCGTCTCTTGTACCCCTGAGTTATCTTGACTCTCAAAGTGGAACTGCTAAATGTCCCTGCACACACACACACACACACACACACACAGACACACACACACACCCTTTTTAGAAATGCAGTCACTTTGCAAAACAACCCTTTGTACATCACCCCTTGACATAAGTGCGTGTGTGTTATATCCCACTAGCACAACACTTCCCGCAATGTGAATAGGTTCATTGTATGCAGAGCTGTGTACTATTATACAATGTGTGTTTTGTGACCTTGCATTGTATATACTGATTATATCAGGCTCACAGTTTGATTGACAACAAAAAGTATGATTTAGCAGAACATTTTAGAACTAACCAGACTGTGTACAGTTTGCACACATGTTTGTTTGAAGGTACAATATTTCATACTATTTCATGTTTTATTATTTCACTGTTTCAAATAAACCATTTTCAGATTTTACACAAATGCAGATCCAGCTTCTTAAATTTGAGTATATTTACACTTTGTGAAAACTGTTTGCTAAAATAATCGGTCTCAATTTAATCTTTACAATAATAGGAACATATTGTTTAATATTTTCGAAATCGTTGGAAGTTATTATTTTGAGTCTGATTTGATTGGTTTTTCAGGAACCATCATAACTTTTCTTCTGATTTTATTTTGTAATTATAATTTGATAAAAATGTTTTCATCAGAGAAGCGTATTAAAATGTGCCGGGTCTTGTCATGCAGCTGTGTCATTAGCCGGGTCTCTGGTGAACAGAAGACTCCTAAATTCAAAATTAACACCTCCTGAAAAAAAAAAAAACATCTAAGTATGAATAAATGAAACTGAAAAAAAATTAGATACAACTGGATGTATATTGGCCCTTCGGTGGCAGAACAAGCTGCTGTTAGAAACCGTCACCAAACAAAGCTGATTCTGTCTCTCAGTGAAACCAACATGTATGTTTAATTCTGCTGCACTGCACTGGGTTTAATTGTCCCACCATGGCAGGCGGCTTACTGTAACTCGGCCAGGGCCCATCAGTCATGCCCATGCAGAGGGGGAGGGGGGAGGGGTTGGGGAGCAGAGAGGGACCCATGCAGCAGGGAGGAGGGAGGCTGAAAGAAGAAAATATGTCGACACATACACCTACCCTGTAGTAGTCAGTACTGTAGACGTCTCTGGACATGCCGAAGTCCCCGATCTTCACCAGCAGGTTCTCGCCCACCAGGCAGTTCCTGTCGGACAAACAGAACAAAACACAGCTGTGAAGAACATGTTGTTGAGTTTAAGTAAAAGACGTTTAACATAATTTGAGACGTGTTACATAGTTGGAGTTACTTCTGGCGCAGTTTTCACACCCTGTAAAAGTTTGGATGTTTGCCTCAAATCCAGTATCCTGTTGCTAATTTGCAAACTTGATGCCGTTGAGTTCAGTGATGAAACTGCACTTTTATTTTGTTGTTTGTCTGTAGCAGCATGTCTCTCACATAGAGTAGAGAAAACATATATTCTGTAAAACAGCAAATATCCGCTTTGGCAATTGACTTGCAACGACAGAATAAAAACAACCAGAGATACAGTGTAAATATTCTCCAATTATTATAATCTATAATGAAAATAACAAAAGTTTTACATAAGTACTGAAAGCTTCCATTTTTGTTCTCTTTATATTTATAGATATTTACAAATACTTGCCAATGAATTTACTATTTATGTCCTTATAAGTGACTGAATTTGTCGAGTAGACATCTCACGGACAATCGAGGTAAACGCAATTAATTAACAGTTATTTCTATTTTACTGCAAGTGTAAGATACAGGGGCAATTTATACATCTGGGTTAATTTACCAAAATACGATGATAACATACATGAACATATTTTACATTTAAATCTACTTGCGTGATTCCCCCACATCTACCTCATTCTAAGTCCTTCGAGCTTCCGATTGGTTAGTTCTGCCACATGTGACTCCGAACGATAAAATGTTGCCATTCAAATACACACACGAGAACAGGACAAACCTGGTGGCCAGGTCGCGATGCACAAAGTGCTGAGATGCCAGGTAGACCATGCCGGATGCTATCTGCTGGGCGATGTGCAGCATCTGAGACTGGGTCAGCTCCACAGGTCTGGTGGTCTGACCCTCCGACATCAGAACTGCGTCCGGACCGTGAGCCCTGTGAGTTAGTGAGGAAGTAAAGCTTTTAAAATTGGAAATTAAAGAGAGGGAATTTCTACTGTATAATTGACTTTGATTCGTCATTTTTCTGTAATGAAGGAAAGAGCCATGCCTGAGGAACTTGTTGAGGTCTCCGTGCTTCATGTACTCGAACACCATGATGAGAGGGTCGCTCTCCACGCAGACGCCGTAAAAAGTGACGATGTGTTCGTGTTGAAGGTTCGTCAGGAGCTCAGCTTCACGGTGGAAATCCTTCCTGGCATTTTCACTGGCTTCTTTAAGTGTCTGCACACACAAAGGGACATTTTAATAAACCCGACAAATGAAATACTCTCACATTATTCCACGTACACTATTGCCAATTAGTCATTTTCACAGTGGACACGGTCTGCTCCAGTTTATTTGGCTGATGTCCATCATGAAAAAAAGCTCTTGCTTGTAAAGGGTGAGTTACAGCAACACGGCACACACATTGTGAAATTACTGGCACTGAGCGAGGATTGATTCAATGACAGAGCAGGAAAACTGGAGACATTTTATATTAATGTAAGCCATTACAAAGTACAACACTGTTGTACAACACTTCATTATATTCCCTGGTTCCCTCTGAAACTAATCTCCTTTCCATGAATCAGGAAATCTGTTGGGCAGGTTGTGTAAAACAGGCGTCTGTGACAAAGGTGCAAAAAGAGTGTGTGTAAAAAAGAAAGAGAAAGGCAGTTGCAGGAAATGAAAGTGATACAGGGTCTGTATTCATTTCACATCTAAAGAAGAGAAATATAGAAAAGTCCTCCTGTCCTATACATGAATAATTGATTGTCTTCCTACAGTGTATGACATGGATATATGTTCACTCTCTACCTTGTGCGTGTGTCTGTGAACTAACAGTGCAGATGGAAGCTCCTGTTACGAACACGGGTCTAAAGGACAAGGAGAAGTCACCCAGAGAGCTCACGGAGAAGGAAGTGACCCGTGACCCTTCATCCAGAATGCTGAGATGCCAGAAAATGAGACAGACTGTGACTCCACTCCGCATATTCTCAGCCAATCGCGAAACCGAGGCTCGATCATGTACATTACAGGGCTGTAAGAGGATACAGCGCCATAACAACAGTGGATTATTACAGTATAGATACTGTATGGACAATGCTCCAATCTCAGCTGGAAATGTGATATCGCACATGTGTGGGAAATCATGGTTGACTTTCTGTTGATGTGTTCTCAAAGTGAGCGTATCTTCAGTTATAAAACCTCACAGTTCCACTAAATACCAAACTGAGCAGGAGGAAGAGTAATGATAATGTGATTAATAGCTTAATTAATTAATGGTTAGTAAATAATTTACTCATCACCATTAAAAAAACACATGGTGGATATCGCTGGCATTTCATCACAATGCAATTATTGATGTTGGTAATATCAATATTCATGAATTAATAAACATTAATATATACTTGTTGGCCTCTAATTTCCCAAGAAGCCAGCAAACCTGCAGTTTGGAGGAATCTTCTTGAAGAAAGGTAGAGGGACAGGATAATAATAAAAAACTATACAAAGTGCTGATAAACACCACACTCAACCTGGCAACCCACACTTTGTTATTATAACAGTTTATAATTGATCTATAAATTAATTAACTATTGATAAAGCAAATAACAACTTTCTAAAAGTGTGATGCATTTAAAAAAGTGGCACTAAAAGGCTTCAGGGACACTTTAGAACATAAACACTGACAGAGGTCTGTTTGACGTTTACCTAGTTTGCCTCTCCATGGAAAAACTAAATCTGGAATCAAATTTTTGATTTTAAAAGGGGAAAAAAAACACTTTCTTTCTCGACAAAGACGTGAACTGCACCACTGAGCCCCGATCAGCCGGCTGAAAAAACATTCATCACCGCGCTAAGCGAAACATATTAAAAGTTGAGTTCAGAACGCTACAACAGAGACTTTGCCGTGCGTCAGAAACCTCAACGTATCAACTGTCACGCTCTCACTGTCTGAACTCAGTGTGGCGTTAAGTCTCGAGCCAAAAGCCGTATTTTTTGCAGCGTTAGTTATCCGGTCTGTGCACATTCAGGTCCCTGGACAAATAACAAGCAATCAACAACCTCTAGCTTGGGACTGTAGTGATTCCCATTTACATGTGCAACATTATGGAAAATGGAAAGTGTTCATGATTGATTGCATGCGAGTGTGTGAGTGTCTATAGACGTGAGTGTGTGTGCATATGCATATTTCTACGTATATAAGCACGTGTTATGGTGTTGCCTGTGATCGATGGCAGCTCAGCGTATTGTAGTAAAACTTGCCTCTGTATTATGGATGACTGGTTGATTGATAGCCGACTCTAAAACCAGGAGCATTAAGCTCTATTAGCGAGTGCAGGTTATTGTAATGTGGTGCAGAAGGCCGAACATGTTTCGATAATGTAGCACGCATGACAGAGTGTAACATAAGTACAGTATGTACACTTCATTATTGATGTAGTGTCCATCTAAAGAAAAAACTGCATTTTTGTCACTGAAGCAGTCGTAACGAAGACTTAGTTTCATTGCTCACATTTTGAAGAAAAAAGCTTTCTCAATAAACCAAAATGCTGTTTGGATATCATGTAGGGCTCATGTTTAACTAACTTGTTCATTTCTCTGTGATTCATGACCTCAGACACCACAATGAAAAGACAATGAGAAAAGCAAAAAGACTGAAGAGAAACTTTGTAAAATATCTGCAAAAAGAAAAAACACAGACCAAAAACAACCATACAGGGACACAACTTGACCTCAAACAGTTATAAAATGATTTGCGTCATCTGTGCCTCTTTCAGTCTGGGGGGAATTAATCTGCCCATCACCAGGTTGTAATTTTTTATTGTAGTTTTTAGTTCCAGAAACAGTGTCTCAGTTATTTTTGGATTATGTGAACTACTTTCAACCCCCCCCACCCCCCACCCCCAAAAAAGCCCCTTTTTAGTTTAGTTAAGTATTTTTGGTGAACCAATCCTGAAAATCCTTGAAAGTCTGTTGGAAATTAAATGTTTACAGCAGCTTAAATAACAATTTGGCTTCTTGGATGGAGCAACAAGGGGTAGGAAAAGGAAAGCGTCAGAAGAGAAATGGTGAGTCATGCCAAACGACAATGAGACGAGGATGAAAAGAGCAGAAAGAGTGAGTCGTACACTCAGTGAGCAGGTGGTGCATTAGCTGATTGAACAAAAATGATGAATTGAGAGACTTAAATCAATGACGTGAGACTAATGACTCAATGATTCATCTACTGTACATCATGTCTATATACGGCTGTACCTGTGCTAGTCTCAGGGTAAGTAATGTGCTGATTATAGAACATTTTACCTGGCCTGACTTCAACATCCAGACCCTTGTTCTACAACCAAGAACTCTGCTTCTGAGGATTTTCAGGTGCATTTTTTACAAAGTGCCCAGACTGAGCTGAAGCTAAGGTGGCATCAAACATCGCGCGGCCGGCGAGCGGTTTAGAGCTAAGCTGGAAAGAAAACAGGAGGTGTTGGAAGAGAGAAGAAAGTGGAGGATTTGAGAGGAGGAAGGTGCCAGGATGAAGTGAGAGTCGGGAAAAAGCCAGGTAAAAGAGAGAGTTTGAGAGTGGAGGACAGAGGAAGTGTGTGTTTGTGTGTGTGTGTGTGTGTGTGTGTAGGAGGGAATAAAAGAAGACAGAGGGAGAAGGAAGGAAGGGTGAGGTGGGGGTCTCTCACAGGTCATGTATTGTTAATGAGAAGTTCTTCACCAATCAGATCCTGTTTCACCGCAGACCAGCAGAGAAAGCCTACTTGATGGTGAGATGGATGGATGATATATGTGATGGGAGGATGCTCCCTGGGAAACCGTTCAATTTGAGCCCCGGAAGTCGGTGGTTTGAGTGTAATTCCACCTTTCGCTTACTCAGAAACTCTGGAAAGGAGCGGCTTTCTAACAATAGCGGAGGAAACGGAGGTGAGATGATGCCGATACATACGCCATAGGAAGGATTTCGTTTTGAAAATGCCAATGTCTACATTACAGACATTGGCCGAACATACAGCAAGATTATCTGCTGCAATATTCGATATGTCAAATGTATTCTAGGTATCGGATCGAATTGAAAAATACTGCAGAGAGAAGGCAACAAATTCACCTTCAATAACATCATAATGTGATTTATTTTGGTGCCACCGATCATTCTGCAGGAGCAGGGATTTTAAAAATATCTCGTCTTCTTTGTAAAGCAGACTGGATGATATTTTATTTCAGTTTATTAAAAACAAAGATTTTGTTTTGTTTTTTAACTGACTAGTTGAAAATTGTTTTTTTCCACAATCCCCACAGTCACGCAGTAATCTCATATGTTAAGGATAATAAGGAAACTGTTTAGATGAACACTGGAGCTGTCATACCCTCCAGTTAAAACAATGATTGGCCAGCTGACCTACTCTAATGTGATTGGTTAACTTCCTTCAAAAACATGTTGGCTTCCACGATTGGGCTTTTTAACTTTGCATTACCTTTACAAACATAAAAACCTAAATGAGACATAGAGGGAAGAGAAACAGAAAAAGCACCATATGTATTCTTTAAAAAAAATAGACTTCCTGATTACCTTGACAGCCACCAGTATCTTCTCCTGGTCAGGTGAGAGGTTGTAACACTCGGCCAGGAAGACCTTTCCGAAGGCTCCCTCTCCCAGCTCCCTCTTCAGCACAATGTTGTGTCTCTTAATATGCTGGACGACTGTTGAACAAGGAGACACAGAGAAAGGAAAACGTGAATTTCTTTTTTTTTAATTTTGACCATTTTGGATCAGAAATACTGCAAAATTTTAATCAACTGAAGTCACAATGACATATATCTGAAAAATGCCTGATGTTGTGGCATAATGTAAGAATTTAGCTATTAAACTTTGATCATACATCATTTTAAATTCAAGCCATTCAATTCATAAATATGGTAATTAATGGATATGGTAAGTTAATAGAATCTGATTTTAACAAATTAAAAAATAATACAACACAATTATTAGTGATTTAACTAAAGCAAATGTTAAGAACCTTGTCAAAATAATATTATTACTTCTAGTTCCTCACTAAACATGAATGAATACTGTATGTTCAATATAAACCTTCTATAGCTTTTATTATTGGCTGCTGCAGTGCTGAACTAACGTGACTGTCCTTATTCCAATTAGACAGTTAGGTAGAGGACATATTGATAAACCACTGAAGTGTAATTGGATTGATATATATTGTATTTTCTGTAAAACACTATTGGTCCCAAGCTTCAGTGTATTCCCCACCCAGTGCGATACCCTGGTACCCAACAGTTACACATTTATTTGTCCTTTTCTCTAAATTATCTCTAAATGTGTACAATATGTTATCACTCCATTGTATAATTTCATATTTTGTCAAATTACTTCAATTTGTTGGTTAACTTGGCAGTGGGAAGATTAGGATATTTTTTCTGCTGCATATTGTTCATCATTTATAGACTAATTTCATCCAGATTGTACTGTAATTTTAATATTAAAAACGTGTTTCTTTGTCTGTTTCATGTTCGTAATCTCCTCCTGCCTCCTGCTCACCCACAGTTGGATCAAAGTCGACAAACCTGCTCTCTGTTGCTAAGTAACTCGCAACTCCATGCCAGTTGATTTTTTGAGAAAATTTGGCATCTCACCATGGTGATGATTTAAGCTTTTTTATTGTAGAATGATTAACAGCGTGGCGTCCCCTCTATAACCAAGCTCGAGGCTGCATGTCTTTCTGCACATGTACAGCTGTCTGCATGCAAGGAAACTCGTAATATCCCACATGCACTTGAGTACTTCTTGAACACACACACACACACACACACACACACACACACACACACACACACACACACACATAGTGAGAGGGAGGACAACAAGATCGGAGATTTATCTGTGATGTGATTAAGAGGTGCATTTGAAGAAAAGCTGTCCACTCAGAATATCACATTAAAGCCCAGCTAGACTCTCAGAAGCTACATCGATCTACACTGTTAGCTACTGAGGTCCACCAAAACCTAATAATGTACAGACAGGGCAAAACGAGAGAAAGAGAGAGAGAGAGAGAGAGAGAGAGAGAGAGAGAGAGAGAGAGAGCGCGTAAGTGAGAGAGAGAAACGCTACGTCACTGGTCTACATCCGATTTTTGAAAGCATCTCATTTTCAGAGTAAGATTGTGCAGGAGGGAAACACCCACCATGCAGCATGTGTGCGTCAACATGTGCGCCTCAGCTCTGTGGACACTAAACAGTACGTCAGCCGTGCCATGCCAACATATTAGCTTTCTGTTTTTCTAATATGGTTTGTGAAATGCTTTGTTTTTGTTTGACTTCTCGTGGTGGATGTTGAGCTCAAACAAGGCTTTGATATGGAAGATCAAAGTTCTCATCCTTGTGTTGTGTGGTTGAGTTCAGGAAACAAAAGCCCAGTGATCAAAGTTGAGGAGAAGTCTTGGGAATTATTTGAAAGCAGACACTTAGTCTCTTCCTCACTCCATCCACAAGTGTCTTGAATAACGTCCAAAGTGCTGAGTACTGGCTTCATGTTTTTACTGGCTAATGGCTCCTTCCTAACAAGCTGCTGCTACCTCACTGGTTTGGAACATAGACTAGGTGGACAATGTGCCTCCACCTCCTGACGATGCAGAAATGAAGCTGAAATAACCCAGATATGAACGCTGCCGTCTTGTGCATTTGGAGCCAGTCAGACCAATCGTGAGCTAGTCTCAGCTGTCAATCATGATGTTTCACCCTAATAGCATCAAATAACTAATTTAACTCAAACTTATCAAAAACATGAACAGTTGGATATAAATCAGAGTGGTTACTATGAGAAAAAGGTATTTAACGAGTACTTTGACTTTTTAGTTTGGTCCATGTCTCATCTGACATGGAGGAGGCAGAATTTAGGACAACTTGTCCATGTTTATGTAAAGTCTATAGTTTCGAAAAGTTAAGACCAATTACATATTTACATCCATACATTTGTTGTATGTGAAATGACAACACAACAGCATTTTCACTTCTGTTCAATGTGCTCACAGTGCATCCCCGACCGTCCTCAATGTGTCTTAGGTGGATTTCAACCTGAACTGTCATCCAACTGCAATCCAATCACCCAAAAAGCATTTCATGACATTGTTCATTTGGGCAAATGTAGTGAAACGTCTGTATTTACATTTATCAGCTGTTGCTCGTGACATGAAGTCGTCAGTAGAGAAACAACGGAGGCAGGACACGGAACAATCACAACTCCCCGAGCAGAAGCAGCACACAATAAACCCACATCCCCACAAGACAACAACCCACCATTTAACCAGCTAATTACCTCACCACACTATTTCTTACTGCGGTTCTGTTATAAGCACTCACCCATAAAAACGCCTCGCACCACTTCTCCCTAATTAACATCCCCCAAACAGCAAATAAATTGATGTGTGCAGACCAATGATCCCTCTGTTGCTTTATCTTTTACTCCTCTGGCAGGAATTTTTGGTGTTGGCTCACATCACGTCATGCTTCTTTTAAAATTCACTTTTTAATCTTATATTTATGTGTTTTTGCCACAAATGTTGCATTTATATAAGCAGGAATTTTAAATCGTTGCATATGGTAATCAACATCATTCAAAATTGGACATTTTTCATGGTGTTATATTTCTCATGAATCCGGCTTCCTGCTGTCTGCCTTTGTCGATGTCACATTCCTCCTTCCATCCTGCTTTCATTATTAAACTGTATCTCTGTGTGCAGTGCTACACATCCCGCTCTTCTCCTCAATCAGTATCCTTAATTAAGATCTACAGAAATATTATTCCCCCATTTACCAAACTTTGTACTCTTATTCTCTGATGTTTTTCCTAATTAGCACCCGTTTTCCATGCTTATCGTATTCGCTCATTTTCCCTCATTTAGCATCCCTCCATCCAGCCTCATTATCTTACTCTCACTTTCCATATTTAGTATCCCTCTGTTCCATCATTCATTTCTCCCTTTTGCCATTCCCCTCTGCTGCTAAACCTATCACTTTTTAATCAACATCCTCTTGTTACCCAGGCTCTCTGGTACAGGAGTCCTATTCAGCCCTCACATTAAACTGATAAAGATTAGTTTGTCTGACTAAGTCCTTACTGACTTCGTCCTAAACAGGATTCAAATTCTGGAAAAAAAAGAGGAGACTCGTCCAGAAGCTGTCTTCTTTCCAAAGTCTGCCTTACTACCCTTTCAGCAGAACCTTCATCTGTCTATTTGTTAGAGTACTAACAGAGGCACAGTGGGTAACAACAGCGTCCATGTAAAAACAGTTGTTTTAGTTGCAGGATCTCTTTCTCTGGACTTGTTGACCACCTATGATGACGAGAGCAGACGGTTCAACCTTGGCGTTCCCATTGTATTTGCTCCTTGAACTGCTGAGGATGAGCCTCAGTCTAACAGGAGGATCTTTAGCCACCATTCCAACCAGGCCAGGTCGACTCAGGCTCCTGAGCTGGAAGCAGCACCCTCTCTTGTGTCTTGTCACCACTTGACAGCTACACCATGGTGCCTCTTCCTGGTGGTTCTTAATTATATCTTTATTTTAGGATCGTTGATTCTGTTTCAGGTTCCCTTGCACTTCTAGCTATAGGCTTGCCCACTGGTTGTACCGAGGTATTACCAGCACATCTTTGGGACTAGAGGCGCGCGTGTCTGCGGCCTGTGAGGGCTCTTAGTCGCGTCAATATCCTTCACCAGGCCAATTCTCAGGGGGAGATCTCCCTCTCTCCGGATCAGGCATTGCTGGAACTTTTCACAGGTCTGGGTCACAGACGTCTGTTGGAGTTGGCCGGCTCCTGCAGACGGTCTCTCCGGATGCTAAGCCAGAGCCCCGCTGGTTTTTTGTTGTTTGTCAGTCGCTGCTGCCACAGGAGGTCTGTGGATGAGCCCAGAGGACCCTGCTCTGGTCCCTCTTCTTTGTCGTTGATTTGTGCAGTTTGGCACAATGTACCCTGATTTTTATAGGACCTCTCTCGATGTTACCTCTGAGTCTGGCTGGGCTGGGTATGGCAAGATTAGGCTATGTCACCCCAATTTGGCTAATTCTGGAAAGTTTTTGGACTTGATCTGTTTCTGTCTGGTAACTTTGGTCATAGAAGGGCATGAACTCCCTTTTTTTTTTAAATACAACCACTTGTCTGTATCCACTAAAGCCTTTCTGATACTTAGTACCATACTCCCACTTTCCTTTTTATCCACAAACCTATATCTTCTTTTCATACACAGTAGTTTATCAAACACATTGGAGATTACCCTGGATTATTTACCATTTAGTAATCAATAATACTACATTTACTCATAATCATTTCAATACTGTGTTCTTGATCATACCATACATTCTCATTATTAGACATTGATTTATACTGTTATTTATACTCCTATTATTTCTTTTTAGCTTCTTAAAAGATCTTTCTATCTTAGTGGTTGTCGATCCCTTATTGTTGATGACATCTCAGGTATTGATGACATGGTGCTGTAATAATCAACAAGCTGCTCGGCAGTTTTCTCCTTTTTCCACATCCACTGCTGCTTGTTTCCAGTTATGGAATGGGCTTCTCTGTAGGGCCTCTTTACTTATGTAGACATCTCTCTGTGGACTAATTAGATTTAGATATGGCCTTATCCAAGTACGAGGCCTTGTGCACTTACATCAACGTCCGTTTCTTTGGGTTTGTTTATGCTCGAACCATTTAAACCCAGGAATGATTTTTCCACGAGTCTGTTGCTCTGTCCGTCTTTTTCCATCACTTGTTTATGACAGCGCCTACAACATTAGCATCAAGAGGAATAATATTTTCCATCAACCACCTCCTCTCCCGCCTATTTCCATCTGTCCTTTTCCTACATCCTCCGGTCTCACCACGTCTCCCTACAGAGACACCTCTCACACCTATCCCTCTTAATCAACATCTTATAAACAGCCAAAGAAATGAATGTCTCGGGTCATAATTATTCCCTGTTTGCCATCTGCCTCTCCTTCCTTTCCTCCTTCTCTCCTCATCTCTGCCCCAAATCTTTCCACAACCGTGGATCCTGACATAAAACGGCTTCAACAACTTGGAAATTTAACCCAACAATGTGATCGGTCAAAGACACAATCATGTTCGACAAATGCTTTGAAAATAGAACCGACAGGGACTTCAACTAATCAAATGCTTCTAATGTTTTACTACATTTTTCCTTTTTTCGCCACACCTCCTTTTAGTCAACCACTCTGCACCCTCCCATCAGAAGGTGTAGCTTGTCATAACCTCAATTTTCATAAGCTAAGTATGTGTTTGTGTGTGTGTGTGCGTGTGTGCATGTGTCTGCATGTCCGCGTGAAAGGGTGTTTTCAAATTCTGAACACACATGTTGACTTGTGAATAACATTTTCCAGAACAATGTTAATCCTCATTCCCTAGATACAATGAAATACAAACCCCAGAAAATCTGCTGAGATGTGAGGGTGGAAAAATTTAGAGATACTGTTGATGAAGGCAAAGAGGAAGGTGTACCATAACAAGGAGAAAGAAAAAAAAAACCATTCCTTCAGTTCAGGGCTGACTGAGGTCAAGTATTTTTTTTTAAGTAATTCTAAAATATTTAGACTCAGTTAGTGCAAATTTGTCTTGCTAACGGAATAGGAATGGACATTTTCTGGAAATATTATAGTAATATTTAGGATTTATAACACTCTCATGTAAATATTACTGGAAGATTTACCATGAAGACACCACTTTGTGTCAGTCTCTACATCTAACTCTTGGGAAGAAAGCAAATAAGCATATTTTCAAAGTGTCGAACTACTTCTTTAACATATTTGAATTTAGCATGTAAACATTATGTTGGAAAATAAAATTTATATGGCTGTGGGTCTGGAGGTGCAGCGGGTTTTCCACTAACTAGAGGGTTTGACATTCGATTCCCAGTTCCTCCAGTTTGCATGTCAAATTGTTCTATGGCAAGACACTGAAATCCAAATTACCTCTGAAGTCTGCGCCGGCAGTTTGTGACTGTGAGTTGTAGACAATTGGTGGATATAGAAACGCTGTATGAATGTGTGTGAGTGGAAAGTGCAACGTGAAATGCCTTTAAGCAGTTGTTAAGACAAAAAGCTTTTCAAATGCAGTCCATTTACAGTACCTTGTTAGAATATCTAAATCCTTTGTTAGTAAGTTTTCTAGACAGAAGTGTGTAACCTGATTAGGAAATTGACATATTCTTGTTTTATTGTCTTATTTTTTTCCTTTGAGGCTTGTTCCTAAGAGTGTTCCAAGTTGGATTCACTAACCTCTAATGTAATAAATCCCTCTTATCAGAATGATGAATACCACCTGTTCATGAGGAGACGCATATTTGTGAGATTTGATCAATGCCCCTAAAGTCACCATATAAGGCTGCCTCATCTGCATCATTTTATGGGAAAGGTTTGTTCACAGTAATGTAACACAATAGTAAAAAGAAGGATTTCCCAGAGCGAGGCT